>NC_091211.1:1628681-1928681 GCF_040958095.1 Procambarus clarkii
TGTTCACGTGTGTGTGTGTGTGTGTTCACGTGTGTGTGTGTATTTGTAGTGTCTGTGTGTGTGTTTGAGTACATCATCACTTTTTTTTACGCTAACCTTCTTCAGCATTACCACATAGTGCGGCTTACCTGCCCAACTCAACCATCCAAACCACATCCATCTCTCACAGGTTCCAGGTGGTGGTGGTTGTGGTGGTGGTGGTGCCGACGATAGTTGAAATGGAGAGTACACACACACCCCGCCCACCGACCCATCCAAGAATTCTCATAAACACCTAGGATACCAACGCACACACCCCATGTATGGTGGCAGCGGCGGCCGCCGTGTCTAACTGGCCTCACCCCCTGAAACACCTTGGAAGCCAACACATACTTATCCTACAAGGACATGGAGCACATCCTCCTGGACAGATGGGGGACCCACCTGTCACAGATGGTGTAGGGGGGGGGGGGGTTGGCAGTCACACACACACACAAACACATACAAACATATACACACACACAAACACATACAAACATATACACACACACACAGGGGGCTGGCTGGCTGGCTGAGTGGACAGCACTCTAGACTCGTGGACCTTGTGACTGGGGTTCGATCCCGGCAGCCGGCGGAAAAACAAATGGGCAGAGTTTCTTTCACCCTGATGGCCCTGCTACCTAGCAGTAAAGAGGTACCTGGGAGTTAGACAGCTGCTACGGGCTGCTTCCTGGTGTGTGTGTGTATGTGTGTGTGTTTTAAAAAAAATATTAGTTAGTATCAGTTGATTGACAGTTGAGAGGCAGGCCGAAAGAGCAGAGCTCATGCCCCAAACACAACTAGGTGATACACACACTCTCACCCACCAACTTTACTCACATACACCATAGAGCACACCCTCTTGGGCAGATGGTGAGCAATCTGTCACAGCTGGTGAGAATGCTTTATGGCGTAGAGGTGGGTTTGCGGTTACACACATTAACCACGCCCACTTTATTCCCTTACATCATAGAGCATGCCATTCCTAGATTATCTGCCAGTTGGTGCACCTCCTCGTGCACCAGCTGGCAGGTTTACCACATGCTCCATGGCGTAAGTCTCCCTACTCTGAAGTACACACCAACAGGCACAAGCTGTCACAAAAACACGGCAGCCATGTCCGTTTTGTTAGCAATAATCTCATAAGAAATGTACTTATTCCTGTTTTTAGACAATATATTTATGTAGAGAGCTATAGCTGTATTTGACTGTAATTTCTAAGTTTGTTTGTCACATGCCTTGAGACAACATAGAAATTACTCTGCCATCAACCTTCTTCCCAACCAAGGATATTTATAAAGAATTTAATCCCCATTTATGAAAGATGTTATCATGCCAGCTATGTTTCCCATTTCACTGACACAGACATGTCATCTGTGTCAGTGAAGCCTTCCGAAATAGTGCTCGCTATCTTAGACATCCAGCAAGGTGTTTACACCAGCAGGTGTGATCGAGGGGGGGGGGGGGGATGAAGCTCTTGCGTAAGCTGCACAACAAGTGGCTTGAACTCTCACATGTTCCACCTCTATTCCTCCACACATGTGTGTGTCTTGATGGTCAGGTCTAATAGTCTATCCTTCTTTCATCCGAGATGGTAATGCATCTTCGTCTCCTTGAGGTTATGTTTACATTGTGAATTATAAATATACAATAATGTAATTTTCCTAAATTTGATCTACATCAAATATGTTTAATTAACTTTTTCCCAATTTTGTATTTCACCTTTATTAAATATTTATCGTTTAAACATATTACATAATATAACTTTGTTTTGCTGATACAGGGTAAAGAAACAATTAAATTGCAAATTTTGATCTTTATTTGACAAGAAGTAAACCTCCCACTACAGGTTATATGTTTAAATATTACTGAACATACAATAAAAGTAACCACAAAAATGGTTTACTTTTCACCACAGCATTTGGCGCAAGCTGTGGTGAAGGTTCGTCCATTGATAGCTGTTTTCGTCTTTTACTGATCATAAGTCTGATTTCCGTTGTCAAAGTTATGCTTTCAATTATATAAATTAAATTTTTGCCTCGCTCGGTGATATTACAAGAGTATACTGTAATATTAACAGTAATTAACACGAGCATCACACTATAATCATTGGCATAGAAGAATATATCCGATCTTCATCAGTAAATTAAACAAAGAAATCACTCAACCTTGTGTGAATACATTACATAGAGCTGGATCATGTTAGAGAAGTGTTGGAAGGCATCATAAACCATCTGAGTCAAGTTACTGACCAAGTCAAGAATAATGGATGGAATGTTTACCAAGTGGGAAGATTGTTGACATGACCACCCACTTGATGTAAGCTACTTAACGTCTGGTTGGGAATGAATTAGAAAATACAACCTTTAGGAACATAAATTTTTCATAACTTTCCTAATTATATTCATATAATTTTGGAAAAGACAATTTGAATAAGTAAAGAAATTCTGGTTTAATTCCAGAGGAGGAGGGGGAGAATTCAGCTCTAATAATAGACAAGAAAAGTCTGCCTTGAACGCATTAGTTTAATACACATTTAAATGCAAATATTTTAATATATGATGCTCCTGAAAGTCCCAACAATATTGAAAATCATTTCTTTCCTAACAATATTGCTTTGAAATTTCAAGGACTTTTATGTAATAATAACCTTCATGTCAATGATGATCAGAAAAATCTTAATAAACTTGAAGTTTGAGTGTGTCTTGAATATCATATTTTGGAATATTCCAACTCCACGTCGGAATACTTTACGATATATAATATAATTGATAATTTATTAACGTGGTCTTTAACTGAAAAATAAAATAACCATCTCAGCTGTCCTGAGTGGGAGGAAACTGATCTTTAATCCAATGTATTTATAACGATATTACCAAATTCCACACAATTTCACGGACTCATAACAATGCATAGGAGTAAATATCTGGTTATTGGATATTACTAACATTATTAAGAAAAATAGTTAATGGGTATTAGTTAATGATACATTGGGAGTGTCCTAGTTTTACATGGCCTAGTTTTACATACATTTAGGAGTGGTCTAGTTTCAATGGAAGTAGTTAAAAGGTACTCATCAGTGCTTACCAGTTTCATAAGAAAAGCAAAACTTTCATATTATGAGACTAGATTCAAAGAAGCAAAAGGCAACATGAAAAGCACATGGAATACCATCTCTAACATCCTGGGAACTAAACAACACTCCCACAACCAGATAACACTCTCTAAGGATGGCCTTACACTGTCATCTGACTTAGAAATGGCGAATGAATTTAGTAGCTTCTTTTCGTCGATTGGTGCTAACCTTGCAAGTAAAATCCCACAGACTCAGACACATATCAACACATATCTCTCAGGCAGCTATCCAAACTCTCTTCTCCTCTCACCAGTCAGCCCGTCAGATGTTGTGTCCATCATACACTCACTAAAAACCAAACCTGGGAACATCAGTGAAATCCCATCCATTGTATACAAGAGCGCCTCCCATGCCCTTGCACCACCTATAGCTCTGCTGTTCAACAAATCCCTTGAGTGTCATACCTTCCCTGATATCCTTAAAAAAGCAAGAGTAACGCCAGTCCATAAAGGAGGTAATCCGGCAGACATAAACAACTACAGACCAATATCAAACCTACCCATACTATCAAAAATATTTGAAAAAATTATCTACAAACAGCTCTACTCCTATCTCGTAAAATTCGACATTCTTAGCTCCTGTCAGTTTGGCTTCCGCTCTCAAAAGAGTACCAACGATGCAATTATTAGTCTCCTTGATATAATTTACTCAGCCTTTGACAAAAATGAGTTTCCGATTGGACTCTTCATTGACCTGAGAAAGGCCTTTGATACTGTTAATCACGATTACCTCTTATGTAAACTCCATCATTATGGAATCCGAGGCCATGCACTGGACTATATCCAATCCTATCTTAGTGATAGACACCAATGTGTAGCCATCAATAATATAATCTCTCCCATTCTACCAATAACCGTTGGAGTGCCACAGGGCAGCATCTTGGGACCCCTTCTATTTCTTATATACATTAATGAACTGCCTAATGTCTCTAACATTCTGAAACCTATTTTGTTTGCTGATGATACTACCCTCATCTACTCCAACCCCAACCCACATACACTAAATGATGTTGTTAATAATGAACTAAAAAAAGTTCACTTATGGATGTCAACCAACAAACTAACACTTAACATAGAAAAGACCTACTACATCCTATTTGGAAGCAAATCTACAAATGCAATTCAGCTTCAGATTGACAATGTAAACATTAGCAATAAAAATGATGGAAAGTTTCTTGGCATATTCCTAGACAAGAGACTCAACTTCAGTACCCACATACAACACATAACTAAGAAAGTCTCTAAAACAGTTAGTATACTCTCCAAAATCAGATATTATGTTCCTAACTCTGCTCTCATCTCTCTATATTATGCACTAATCTATCCCTATCTCAACTATGGTATCTGTGCATGGGGTTCAACCACTGCAAACCACCTCAAGTCCATCATCACCCAGCAAAAATCTGCTATCAGAATAATATCAAATTCTGCTTTCAGACAACACACAGCCCCCTTGTTTAACTCCCTAAACATGCTAAACATAATCTCACTCCACAAATTCTCTTGTGTCAACTACATTTACAAAACCCTGTTCTTAAATGCAAATCCTTGTCTGAAACTCTTCCTGGACAGATGTAATAGGACCCATTATCACCACACCAGAAATAAATATCTCTTTGATATCCCCAGAGTTAAACTTAATCTGTGTAAACACTCTATGCAAATAAAGGGACCCAGTTTATGGAACTCACTCCCTACTGAATTGAAAAGCTGTCCAACTTTTACTTCATTCAAAATCAATACTAAAAAGTACCTAATTTCATCTTCATAGTTCTTCACTTTTTGCCTTAAAATTGCACTGTATCTATTGCTACCCAATCTCCCAACCTTTATGTTCCCAATTTGAACATCTTTACCATTGTGATCATTGCTGTTTTCTTATATGTGCTGCCAATCTGCTGTATGGTGTTTATAAATCTTGTTTATCTGTATCTTTTGTTACCCAGTCTCCCAATCTTTATGTACCCATTCTGAACATCTTTACCATTGTGATCATTGCTGTCTTATATGTGCTGTCAATCTGCTGTATGGTGTTTATTAATCTTGTTTAAATTACTAATCAAGCTGTCAATGTAATCAATCAGAGCTTTAATATAACAATGTGCTTTAATATACTTACTTATCTCTCTCATCTCATTTTTCTCTTGTAATGTATCTTTATGATTTATCAATTTGATTGAAATTACTTACTTAAAATTATCTGCTAGATTAAGGACCTGCCCGAAACGCTGCGCGTACTAGTGGCTTTACAAGAATGTAAATACTGTACTATCCAATGTATTCTCACAAACCCAATGTACCTTCTTGTATATATATACATAAATAAATAAATAAATAAATAAATAAATAAATAAATAAATAAATTGTACCATAGACCTGGATGTGAGGCGTCTCATAATACATGGAACTTGAACTAGCAATACTCTTCTGCACTTGTTGCTTGCATGTCTAATGCATCATGATATTGAAGTTCCTTATAATTTAACTCCAGTAGAAGTTCCATTGATAAGCAGTTCTTGGAGGGTCAGTCAGTCAGAACGGCTTTCAGCGAGAGAAAAGATATTGAAATTAGTTTACAGATTCATATTATATATGAAAAAAACTAATAATATCAATATATAATCGATATTTTACAAACTGCATATACATTCATGGGAGAAGGATACTTCTGTTTCGTGATGATTGTGGTATTGATAGTGGATCATGTTGTAAGATGTTGCTTGCAATGTGCTTGCATTGTCCAACCGTGATGAGTCATGTTTGGTGTCTAAAGATTCCGTATGTAGATTACAATTTCGCAATGTTGCCCTCATTGACCTAGGTCATCTCATTGACTAGAGGATTAATACCAAGGCGTAAGTACCCAAGAGTATGGGGTATTTTGAGCGACAAGGTGGCAGGAGGAAAGGGGGGGGGGGCGGTAGTTGGCCAGCTGACCATTAACCTCACTGCCCACAAAACCCCCATTTTCCCTCTCCAGGTCACGTCGACATCTAGCGAGACGATATAGTTAACTTGCTTTGGCGGAAAACCTAGCACAGGTGCCGCTTTCAATGGAAGTTAAGCTGGGTAGGCCTAGTGTTCTGATTGGCTGACAGGCTAATGACGTCATGAGGGTATCCAAGATGCCAACAGGGACCCAAAGAAGATCATTCGGACTGTGGCAATAGGGGAAGGAGGAGGCACTTTTGTAAGAGCGAGCAAAGACATCCTCTTCCCTCAAAGTTACAGTAATTAGAGTACCATTTCCTATGTAAGCACCAGGACCGAATCACTTGTACCAGCAGGTGTGATTGGAAGAACTACAGGAGAAGGAATGACTACAAATAGACCTCAGACGGACTCGGAGAAGGAGACTCCACTGTCGTGTATGGACAGTGTGGCCACACCGTAGAGCCACGTGTGTGTACAGAGACCAGTGTGGTGACACCGTAGAGCCACGTGTGTGTACAGAGACCAGTGTGGTGACACCGTAGAGCCACGTGTGTGTACAGAGACCAGTGTGGTCACACCGTAGAGCCACGTGTGTGTACAGAGACCAGTGTGGCCACACCGTAGAGCCACGTGTGTGTACAGAGACCAGTGTGGCCACACCGTAGAGCCACGTGTGTGTACAGAGACCAGTGTGGCCACACCGTAGAGCCACGTGTGTGTACAGAGACTAGTGTGGCCACACCGTAGAGCCACGTGTGTGTACAGAGACTAGTGTGGGCCACACTGTAGAGCCACGTGTGTGTACAGAGACTAGTGTGGACCACACTGTAGAGCCACGTGTGTGTACAGAGACTAGTGTGGGCCACACTGTAGAGCCACGTGTGTGTACAGAGACTAGTGTGGGCCACACCGTAGAGCCACGTGTGTGTACAGAGACTAGTGTGGGCCACACTGTAGAGCCACATGTATGTATATAGACCAGTGTTGTTACACCGTAGAGTCACGTGTGTGTACAGAGAGCAGTGTGGCGACACCGAAACAGCGAGTAACTTTGAGGGGGGGGGGGGGGAGACATCAGAGTGGTGAGATGTCTCCAGCGGAGTCCCACAGGGCTCTGTACGTGCACCCAACCTGTTTTTAATATATGTGAACGATCTTCCAGAGGGTATAGACTCATTCCTCTCAATGTTTGCTGATGATGCAAAAATTATGAGAAGAATCAAGACAGATGATGAAAGACAGAGACTCCAGGACGACCTGGACAAACTGGATGAATGGTCTGGAAAAGAGCTACTAAAGTTTAACGTGGGAAAGTGCAAAATAATGAAATTAGGCGATGGGAGCAGAAGGCTGAACACAAGGTACCATCTGGGAGATGAAATTCTACAGGAGTCAAATAGAAAGATCTGGGGGATGATATCACACGGGACCTGTCCCCAGAGGCCCGAATCAAATGGTTTTCTTTAGCGGCATATGCTAGACTGGCCAACATAAGAACTGCCTTTAGAAATTTAAGTAAGGAACCGTTCAGGACCCTGTATACCAATTATGTCAGACCAATCCTGGAATATGCAGCTCCAGCTTGGAGTCTATACTTCGTTAAACACAAGACAATGTTAGAAAAGATTCAGCGGTATGCCACCAGACTCGTTCTGGAACTGAGAGGTATGAACTACGAGGAAAGGCTAAAAGAGTTGAAACTCACGTCCCTGGAAGATAAAAGAGTAAGGGGAGACAGGATAACCACCTACAAAAATTCTCAATGGAATTGACAAGGTGGACAAAGACAAACTCTTTAGCACGGGTGGAAACTTAGTACCCAGATGAGCCACAGAGACATTAGATAGAACTTTTTCAGTAACAGAGTAGTTAGTAAATGAAATGCTTTAGGCAATGATGTGGTGGAGGCTAACTCCATACACATTTTCATATGTAGATATGACAGAGCCCAGTAGACTCAGGAATCTGTACACCAGTTGATTGACAGTTGAGAGGCGGGACCAAAGAGCCAGAGCTCATCCCCACAAATACAAATAGGAGAGTAGAAATAGGTGAGTACACACACACACACACACACACACACACACACACACACACACACACACACACACACACACACACACACACACACACTTGTCTTGTGACCATCGTGTTGGGTGGACGTGGGTTGGGAGCTCCTGGGTCACTAGTGGAGTGGGAGGGGTAATCAGGCAACTTCGAAGTGAAAAAGACTATAAGTGAATGTACAAGTGAATGAAAAAACCTTGGATTTTGACCAGAGCCATAAGGTAGTGAAGAAAAACAGTTTAATTAGCGTAATTCAAAATAGTTGAGGAAATACTGTGCAGTGTGGAAGCAGCAGACATCACCGACCTCTGACCGCGTGACCTCACCTCCCGGCAGCAACCCTTCTACCACCACGTGGGACGACGATTGGAGATTCACTCACCTATTGTGTTGGCAGATTGTGCAAGGTATTGAGGAGCGCCTTTTTGGCTAGATTGTTACTGCAATGACTAGAAGGGGTTCAAGGTCAATCACCAGCAGGGATGAGGAGGAGGACAGATTTATAGACAAATTAATAGGGAAATTTGTAGAGAGAAGGAGTGATTGGTTGGAGGATCTAATCCAGGGGATTAAAAGTGAGGTATTTCAGCAAATACAGGATGCGGTAGAGAGGCAGAAACAAGAATTTATGCTCTATGTTCAGGAAGAGATTAGGAAGGGAAGAGAGGACTGGGAGAGGGAATGTGCTCGTATCACAAACGAATTAGGAAGGATTAGCAGCATGGCTAAGGATAGAGGAGTAATGGGGGATGGGTTAGTGACTGCGGTTGGGATGGGGAATCCCCAGGGGACAGGCTACCAGCATGACAATGAATTACTGAGGAGACGGTCTATTATAATACATGGATTATTCGAATCTAGGGCACCAACAAGACAAGAGAGAATAGAAACAGAAAAATACGAATTGCACGAGATATTGAGGTGTATTGGAGCAGAGATGGCAGAACGCGAGGTGGATATCAATCGACGGGTTGGACCTTACAATTGTACCAAGAATAGACCTGTTCTGGTGCAATTCTCCAATGAGGAGGCAGTGGAGTACATAATGAGGAGCAAGCATTTACTCAGAGGAAGTGAAACCCATTACAATGTGTTTATAGAGAGGTTTATGACGAAAGATGAGCAAACAGCCCACAAAAATAGATGGCAACAACGACACCGAAATAGTCTCTCAGGTAGTCTCACCTCCCAGGTCACATCCCAGGTCACCTCCCAGGGCACCTCCCAGGTCACCTCCCAGGTCGCATCCTCCCCAACTCAGCCCTCCTATACATCCCCCCTGCCTCAGCCTCCCACAACCCCCCTGTCCCTTCCACATTTGCACCTCCACAACGATTCCCCTGCCCCTGCTACATCACACTTGTCAGCGACCCCAGTGGGTCAAGCCATGCCCTCCCCAAACCCACCTTCCCATCCCCCCTCCCCAAATACCCCTTCCCACTCCCCTGCCCCTTCTACCCCATTGACTTCAATTCCATCTACTCCATCCCAGCTTCCACTGCACCCCTCTTCCACTCACCCCCAAACCCCACCCAACCCTCACCCCTCCTATGCACCTCCAGCCCACATTTAACCCCCTCACCTTGTGACCCCCTAACACCTTCCCCCATCTCCCTCTTCCCCTCTTCTACCCCAAAACCCCCACCTACCCCCGATTCCCCCCTAACTAATATACCCTCTCTTCCACTCCCAGCACCCATGCTCCATTCTCATCTCAGCTCTCCGCCCTCAGTATCCCTCTTCCCCCCAACCTCTCAACCTCTATCTGACTCTCAGTCTCACTCTATTTCTCAACCCCCCTATGCTATTCAGACCCCTAACTTTCAGACCCATTATGCCCTTCCTACCCCCCTAGATGCCCAGACCCCATTCGCCTACCAGGCACTCCCAGGCACCCCCCTAGCACCCCCCCACTCACCCCCACAGCCCCCACTTGCCCCCCAGACACCCCCCAGTTCCCCCCAGACCCCTGGTGAAAGGGGGAACTCTGACACCCGAGTTTCCAAGAAGAGTCTCAAGGTTTGGTACACCAATGCTGATGGGGTAGCCAATAAAGCAGAAGAGATAAAAGAAAGAGTTAGTGAGGCAGACCCAGACATAGTGGCAATAGTGGAAACTAAAATAAATGGCATGATCTCGGATGCAATCTTTCCAGAGGGGTACCAGGTGATAAGAAAAGAAAGGACACAGAGACAGGGAGGAGGAGTGGCACTACTAATAAAGCGGAAATGGAAGTTTGATGAGCTGGAAAATCCGGGTACCAATGAAAGCACAAGCTTCATACATGGAACTCTGACAGTGGATGGGAAGAAGATTGTAATCTTGATACTCTACAATCCCCCACCAAACAGTAGAAGGCCCAGGCAGGAGTACGAGGACAGCAACAAGACATGTATGGATGAACTGCAGAGGGCATCAACTTTAGCGCATAGAATGAGAGCGAAGCTGCTGGTCATGAGGGACCTAAATCACGGAGAGATAAATTGGGAAACGAGGAATCCCCATGGCGGGGAGGAGACCTGGGGAGTGAAGCTGGTAGACGTTATTGACAGGAATTTCCTAACACAGCATGTGAAAGAAGATACTAGGGAAAGAGGAGGGGATACGCCCAGCCTATTAGATCTCATTATCACTCAGAATGTAGAAGACATCGAGCAGTTGGAACATGAAATACCACTAGGAGCTAGTGACCATTGTGTCCTAGTCTTTGACTACATGATGGAGCTTAAAATTGTGACCAAAGGACAAGAGGTCCGGGAAAGGAGACTTGATTACAGAAAAGGGGACTACAGAAGGATAAGGGACTACCTGGGAGAAGTGCAGTGGGAGGAAGAACTTAGAGGAAAAACAGTGCAAGGTATGATGAACCAAGTCATATTGAAATGCAAGGAGGCTGAAGATAGATTTATTCCAACAATAAAGGAAAAAAGCAGGAGGGAATATAATAACCCATGGTTTAATAGACAGTGTCAGGAAGCAAAGGTGAGAAGCAGGAGGGAGTGGAGGAAGTACAGAAGACAAAGGACAGAGGACAACAGGATTAGATGTAACAGAGCTAGGAATGATTACATTAACATAAGACGAGTGTCGGAAAGAAATTATGAGAACGATATTGCAGTCAAAGCGAAAAAGCAACCAAAATTACTACATAGCCATATAAGAAGGAAGATGTCGGTAAATGACCAAGTGACAAGACTGAGGAAAACAGAAGGGGCATATACAGAAAGCGACAAGGAAATCTGCGAGGTACTGAATGCAAAATTCCATGGAGTGTTCACAACCGAGCCTGAGCAGCTCCCATTGTTAGAAGAGATTACCCAAGATGAAAGACTATCGGATATAGAGGTGACAGCAGAGGATGTAATGAAACAGTTGACAACACTGGATGCAAATAAAGCTGTTGGACCAGACAAAGTATCACCGTGGATACTCAAAGAGGCAGCGCAGGCTCTCAGCGTGCCTCTGGCAATGATCTTTAATGAGTCACTTATGTCGGGAGAATTGCCCAGTTGCTGGAAGGAGGCAAATGTCGTACCGATTTTCAAAAGGGTGATAGGGAGGAGGCACTTAACTACAGACCCGTATCACTGACAAGCATCCCCTGCAAAATACTTGAAAGAATAATTAGGCTAAGACTTGTTGAGCACCTGGAGAGCATTGGGTTTGTAAACAAGCACCAACATGGGTTCTGGACAGGGAAATCATGCCTAACAAACCTTTTAGAATTCTATGATAAAGTAACAAGGATAAGGCAGGACAGAGAAGGCTGGGCAGACTGCATATTTCTTGACTGCCAAAAGGCCTTTGATACGGTACCGCACATGAGACTGCTATACAAACTTGAAAGGCAGGCAGGAGTAAGCGGAAAGGCCCTAGTATGGGTGAAGAACTACCTAACAGGAAGGAGCCAGAGGGTAATGGTAAGGGGCGAAAAGTCGGACTGGCGAACAGTAACAAGTGGAGTACCTCAAGGATCGGTGCTGGGACCAATCCTCTTTCTAATTTACGTAAATGATATGTTTACAGGAGTGGAATCATACATGTCAATGTTTGCAGATGACGCAAAATTAATGAGAAGAGTTGTGACAGACGAGGATTGTAGGATCCTCCAAGAGGACTTAAACAGGCTGCAGAGATGGTCAGGGAAATGGCTACTGGAGTTTAACACCAGTAAATGTAAAGTTATGGAAATGGGATCAGGTGACAGGAGACCAAAGGGACAGTACACAATGAAGGGGAACAGCCTACCTGTAACGATTCGAGAAAGAGACCTGGGAGTGGATGTGACACCTAATCTAACTCCTGAGGCACATATAAATAGGATAACGACAGCAGCGTACTCTACACTGGCGAAAATTAGAACTTCATTCAGAAACCTAAATGAGGAAGCTTTTAGGGCGCTTTACACTGCCTACGTGAGACCCGTCTTAGAGTATGCCGCGCCATCATGGAGCCCCCACCTGAAGAAACACATAAAGAAACTGGAGAAGGTTCAGAGGTTTGCGACGAGGCTTGTCCCAGAGCTACGAGGGATGGGATATGAAGAGCGGCTGAAGGAACTGAACCTTACGACACTAGAGAAAAGAAGGGAGAGAGGAGATATGATAGGGACATATAAAATACTCAGGGGAATTGACAAAGTGGAAATAGATGAAATGTTCACACGTAATAATAACAGAACGAGGGGACATGGGTGGAAACTGGAAACTCAGATGAGTCACAGAGATGTTAGGAAGTTTTCTTTTAGCGTGAGAGTAGTAGAAAAATGGAATGCACTTGGGGAACAGGTTGTGGAAGCAAATACTATTCATACTTTTAAAACTAGGTATGATAGGGAAATGGGACAGGAGTCATTGCTGTAAACAACCGATAGCTAGAAAGGCGGGATCCAAGAGTCAATGCTCGATCCTGCAAGCACATATAGGTGAGTACATATAGGTGAGTACACACACACACACACACAGACACACACACACACAGACACACACATACACACACACACACACACACACACACACACACACACACACACACACACACACACACACACACACACACACACGGAAACAAAGCTAACAAAAATGTAACAAATGGAATGTTTCCAAAGGATTACTACGTAGTGAGGAAAGAGAGAGAAGGAAGAGGTGGTGGTGGTGTAATTCTACTGGTGAAAAAGGGTTGGAGTTTTGAGGAGACGGTTATTCCGGGCTGTGAAGGTTTGAGTAAGTACAAAAGAGGTTCAATAGCAATTGGAGGACAAAAACCTATAGTCGTAGTCATATGTAACCCCCACAATATGACAGAAGACACAGACAGGAATGTGATAAAAACAACATGGCACATTAATATAATAGAGAGGGCAGTTTCTGTCGCTAGCAGGAACGGATATGGACTACTAATAATGGAAGACTATAACCACGGGAAGATAGATTGGGAGAACAGAGACTCACATTGAGGACCAGACACATGGAGAGCCAAGCTGCTGGACGTCTCAACAAGAAACTATCTAAGCCAACACATCAAGGGACAAGAAGGCAGAAAAGAGTTGAAAGCCTCCTTAGGGATGAGCGATCACAGTCTGGTGATCTTTGAGTACTGGATAGAGCTAGAATCTATCTGAAAAAAAATCCATAAGGGCCTAGATGAGGGTTCAAACTTACGTACGGGATATTCTCATGCGTAGGTTCGAGCCCTCATCAAGGACCTTGTGGATTCATTTAATATATCACGCTTTTGTGATTTCTGAGTGTATATGAGTTATCTCCCCCAAAAAAGAACTAGGAAACAAATTCCTGGCATACCGAAAGGGAAATTATAAGGAGATGAGAAAATTCCTAAAGGATATACCATGGGACAAAGAACTAGCTCAGAACTAAGTTCATACGAGACATTATGGTCTATGTCACCCAAAAGTGTCAGGAGGCATCAAAGAGGTTTATCCCGAAGCAAAAGAAAAAACAGAGAAGCAAAAGATAAATCCGTGGTTTATATGGAAGATAATACCATGCCGTACATAATGGCATGTATGGAAGCACAGGAACTGAACAAAAGGGCGTGGAAGAACTTCCTAAATAACAGAACACCAGAAAGTAGAGAGAAATACCAGAGAACCAGGAATGGGTGTGTTTGTGTGAAAACAGAAGCTGAGAAAGAGCATGAAAACGATATAGCAAATAAAGCCAAGACCGAACCAAAGCTACTCCTCAGTTACATCAGAAGGAAAACAGTAAACGAACAGATGGTGAAACTTAGAACAGGTGAGGACAAGTACACAGAGAATGACAAAAAGGTTTGTGAAGAACTCAACGAGAAGTTCGAGGATGTCTTCACAATAGAACGAGGTGTAGTCACTACGTTAGGAGAAGTAGCAGTAAACTAGGCGGCCAAGGAAGGGTTGAAAATTACAGGAGATAAGGTCAAGAGGCATCTGCTGGATCAGGAAGTGAGAAAGGCTGTTGGTCCGGACAGAATCTCACCATGGGTATTGAAAGAGTGTGCACTAGCACTTTGCCTGCTACTCTGCATAGTGTATAGTAGGTCACTGGAGACGGGAGACCTACCAGAAATATGGAAGACGGCTAATATAGTCCCAATCTACTACGGGAATTTAACCTCACGTCGCTGGAAGACACAAGAGTTAGAGGGGACATGATCACCACATACAAGATTCTCAAAGGATTTGAAAGGGTAGATGAAAAATAGATTATTTAACTCAGAGGGCATACACACTAGGGAACACAGGTGGAAATTGAGTGCCTAAATGAGCCAAAAAGACATTAGAATTTTGATGGCTTGGTGCTTTCTCCTGATGAATCCCTTACATCCATAGTCAATAATTTACTCAGCACCGCGTGTTGTGGCTACGTCATCTTTTAATGACTTCACCCCCATCGGTTGACGTCACTTGCGCACCTTCATTGCTGCCCCAGGTACTGTTGATCAATCACCTGAGTTAACGTCAGTACACTCACCAACAGCTTCCACACACTGTTTATTGACTCCTGCTGAGCCATCGTCCTCCCCTGGTGAGGTATGACAGCCTGTCAGCACACCTTCACCTTGTTGAACCCGCATGAGTGCATCACACGCTATGTTCGCACTCTCGATCTTCTTGTTCATTCCACTTGTACATTACAAACTTAAGACAATCTTTCAGGTTCATATTCATCGATCTTGCCTTCATTAATAAGTTCAAAGCCATCACTGTCAGTTGTACTCATCTCGATGTCTTCAATCTTGGCCCCTGACTGCCTCTGTGCTGGATTTTCCTAATGAACATAATCTTTCATTCCAAGCACATGTCCCACATGGTCTTGAGCGTCTGTTTTAGTGTAGGGCCACGTACTCCCATCTTACTGAACACCGCTAACCGCCTCCACTCGCTGCCGTCACCTGTCCGGGTTGGTCACGACGTGTCCCACCTCTACTGAGGTTAAGTGTAGCTGGACATGTCCTCGACGACACGTGTCCCACCTCCCTGAATTTAACTGTAACTTCATATATATTAGAAACTGGATGGGTCCACGTACAGAGCCCTGCTGGACTCCGCTGGTGACATCTCGCCACTCTGATGTCCCCCCCCTCAGAGTTACTCGCTGTTTCAGTGTCGCCACACTGCTCTCTGTACACGCACTTCGCTGTACGGTGTCACCACACTGGTCTCTGTACAAAGACGTGGCTCTACGGCTATACAAAATAAAATCCAGCCCATCAACTGTGAAGAGCTCAGTCCCCCAGGGTACTGTGCTTGCTCCAGTACTTTTTCTCATCCTCATATCGGACATAGACAAGAACGCAACCTATAGCACTGTATCAACCTTTGCAGATGACACTAGGATCTTCATGAGAGTTGGCAACATAGAGGACACGGCAAACCTCCAGTCAGATGTAGATCAGGTCTTTCTATGGGCTACAGAAAATAATATGGTGTTTAACGAAGATAAGTTCCAGCTCATGCGCTATGGAAAAAATGAAAATATAAAAACGGAAACCACTTACAAAACTCAGGCAAATCATAACATAGAACGAAAAGGCAATGTAAAGGATCTGGGTGTACTCATGTCGGAAGACCTTACCTTTAAAGAACACAATAAAGTAGCCGTCACAACTGCAAGAAAAATGACAGGTTGGATAACAAGAACTTTTCACACTAGAGATGCTATATCGATGATGATACTTTTCAAAACGCTTGTGCTCTCTAGAGTGAAGTACTGCTGCACAATGACAGCCCCTTTCAAAGCTGGATAAATTGCTGACCTGGAGAGCGTGCAGAGATCCTTTACTGCTAAAATCCACTCAGTAAAACATCTAAACTATTGGGACCGACTAAAGAGCCTAAATCTGTACTCCCTTGAGCTCAGGCGGGAGAGATGCATAATAATTTACACGTGGAAAATATTAGAGGGGCTGGTCCCAAACCTGCACACAGAAATAACATCACATGAGACCAGAAGACATGGCAGGATGTGCAGAATACCCCCGTTGAAAAGCAGAGGTGCAACAGGTACTCTGAGAGAGAACTCTATCAACATCAGAGGCCCGCGACTGTTCAACACGCTTCCGCTACACATAAGGGGCATAACTGGCAATCCCCTCACAGTGTTCAAGAGGGAACTGGATAAGCACCTCCAAAGGATACCTGATCAACCAGGCTGTGACTCATGCGTCAGGTTGCGAGCCGCCGCGTCCAACAGCCTGGTTGATCAGTCCAGCAACCAGGAGGCCTGGTCGACGACCGGGCCGCGGGGATGCTAAGCCCCGGAAGCACCTCAAGGTAACCTCAAAGTACGGTGTCGCCACACTGGTACACACACGTGGCTCTACGGCGTGGCCACATTGGTCTCTGTACACACACGTGGCTCTACGGTGTCACCACACTGGTCTCTGTACAAAGACGTGTCTCTACGGTGTCACCACACTGGTCTCTGTACAAAGACGTGGCTCTACGGTGTCGCCACACTGGTCTCTGTACTCACACGTGGCTCTATGGTGTCACCACACTACTCCCGTTGCTTAGATACTCCCTTATCCACTGGAGCACTTTACCTTTTCCTTCTGCCTGTTGCTCCAAATTTCGTAACAGTCTTTTATGGGGCACTGTGTCAAAAGTTTTCTGACAGTCCAAGAAAATGCAGTCTGCCCACCCTTCTCTTTCTTGCCTAATTTTTGTTGCTTGGTCATAGAACTCTATTAACCCTGTGAGGCACGATTTACCATCTCTGAACCCATGCTGATGGTGTGTTATAAAGTTATTTCCCCCTAGATGCTCTATGAACCTTTTTCTCACGATCTTCTCCATCACCTTGCATGGTATACATGTTAGAGAAACTGGCCTGTTGTTCTGTGCCTCATGCCTGTCACCCTTTTTGTATTTTGGGACTACATTAGCTGTCTTCCAACTCTCTGGTAGGTCTCCTGTTTCCAGTGACCTGTTATACACCATAGAGAGTGGCACACTTAGTGCTTCTGCACCTTCTTTTAGTACCCACGGTGAGATTCCGTCAGGCCCTACAGCCTTTGACACATTCAGCTCCATCAGATTCCTTTTGACCTCATCACTGGTGAGTTCAAAATCCTCCAAGGTTGCTTGGTTTGCCTCCTCCTCATTTATCACAGGGGCTTCTCCTTGTTCTTTTGTAAAGACCTCCTGGAATCTCTTGTTGAGTTCTTCACACACCTTGTATTTCTCTGTATCTATTCTCCCCTTTTCTCAGTTTCATCACTTCTCCCTTCGCCTCTGTTTTCCTCCTGATATGGCTGTGGAGCAGCTATGGTTGGGTCTTAGTTTTACTTGTGATTTCTTTTTCATACTCTCTGCTTCTCTCCTCACTCTGAAGTAATCATTTCTTGCCCTCTGGTATCTCTCCCTGCTCTCTGGCGTTCTGTTATTCCTGTAGTTGTTCCATGTTCTTTTACTCAATTGCTTCGCTACCTTACATTCTTGGTTGTCAACAGATTCTTCTGTTGCTTGTCGCTTTTCAACGTTTGACCGGGAAATATCTATCTGCAGCTTCCTGGCATTTCTGGGTGACAGTCCATCATATCCTGTACATTCTACTCTCAGTTCTGTTTCTCATGGTATTCCCCTTAGGGAGTTCCTCATTTCATCATATTTTCCTCTTCGGTAATTCAGTCTTTTCCCTTCCGATTCCATCTTTGGATAGGTTATACCTACCTCCACCAGATACTCAAATGTCAATACACTGTGGTCACTCATTCCTATGGAGGCTTCAAATTTGACTTCTCTTATTCTGACTCATTCAAGGTGAATATCAGGTCAAGTCTAGCTGGTTCGTCATTGCCTCTTATTCTTGTGGGTTCCCTGAAGTAGTGAAATATGTGACTACGACCATCCTAAACCCCGAGCAGAATCTCGGGGATCGAACTCTGGCATAGTAAAATGTGTGTGGGAGACCCCCCTGGGTTTGGACAGTCGTCATTATCTTGAGGTTATCTTGAGATGATTTCGGGGCTTTTTAGTGTCCCCGTGGCATGGTCCTCGACCAGGCCTCCACCCCCAGGAAGCAGCCCGTGACAGCTGACTAACACCCAGGTACCTATTTTACTGCTAGGTAACAGGGGCATAGGGTGAAAGAAACTCTGCCCATTGTTTCTCGCCGGCGCCCGGGATTGAACCCGGGACCACAGGATCACAAGTCCAGCGTGCTGTCCGCAAGACCGACCGGCTCCCTCGTCGTCAGGTGGGGTCGTTGTGGGTCACGGAGGGTAAAAGAGGGGTGTAGGGCTAAGAGGGGAGGGGGATAAGCATGGGAAGAGGTGTACATCAACAAAGGTGACAGTGTAAGAGAGA
Organism: Procambarus clarkii; assembly: GCF_040958095.1. Taxonomy (NCBI): domain Eukaryota; kingdom Metazoa; phylum Arthropoda; class Malacostraca; order Decapoda; family Cambaridae; genus Procambarus; species Procambarus clarkii. The sequence continues at coordinate 1,647,646 of NC_091211.1, forward strand.
GGGGTAAGGGAGGGAGGGTAGGAGATGAGGCGGGATGGGCGTCGTCAGGCAGGACGTTGTTGGTCACAGAGGGTAAAGGGGGATGACAGAGTAGAAGTAGGGAACAGGAGCGTAGGAGCAAGGTGTGCAAGATGAATGAGGATGTGTAGACAACATAGAGTTAAGTACAAGTATATAGATTAATAGTTGATTATCATACACATAAACACAGTATGTAGGGATGTAAATGGTCTATGTTGGGCGAGAAGAGGTCCCCCCCCACACAAATGAAAACCCAGGTCTAGGAGAGTGATAAGTTAAATTGGTTTGGCACTGGGGCATGAAGTGGGTGGGTGGCTGGCTCAAGGAGTGTGGGTGTCACTGTTGTGTTTAAAAAAAAAACAATATGGCTGTGGGTAAGTAGGAGAGGGCAGAGTGAAGTGCCTATATTTTTACCCAAAACATAACATTCTTACCAAGTCTGCAGCAGCGTTACCATCTCAGCCCATGGCCTCGTATGTCTTTCATCAGCAGTTGTAAGAGGTGACATTAGTTTTCATGTCAAACACGAGAGCGTGTTCAGAGCAGGGCGCCACATGGGTGAGTGAGCTTTGAGTCAATGACCATAATAGTTTTTTGTAAATAAGTGGGTGGGCCTCATGTACCTGGCATCCAGAGTGTTACGGTGCGGCACATACCCAGCACATAGGCCTGAGGAGTGTCGCCACATGCCCACATGCCACCTGGCACATGGCTGTGTGGGAGCGAGCTTTTGCGCGGTCACCTCTTCGAAGCCCGACGCGCGGCTGCGATGAATGAGAGCAATACCCGTACCATAGCCACTCCTACCCTCCCCCCCTCCCTCCAACCACTTGACACCCCTCAGAGGTATACAGGGAGCACATACCACCACTTCCAGCATTTAGGGGGCCTGACCATTTGACTGGACTTGTGTTTTTGAAAGGGTAGTCTGCCCTATCTTACAGCATGCAGAACTTAAACATTATGTTGCGGGCGAATATTCACTGTTGTGCTTTAAAAAAAGCAATATGTATGTGGTGTAAGTAGGAGAGGGCCAAGTGAAGTGCCTATATTTTTACCAAAAGGCATATAACATCCTCACGAAGTGTGCAGCTGTGTTACCGTCTCAGCTCGCGGCGTTGTATGTCTTTTATCAGCAGTTGCAAAAGGCGACATTAGTTTTCATGTCAAACATGGGAGCATGTTCACAGCAGGCCATCCCACAGGTGAGCGAGATGAGCGCTAACGACCCCTAATATTTTTAGGAGGAGGCCCCCCTCACCCTACCCTTTACTCCCCTACCCTCCAGCAAAGACCACATGGCCCCATGCTAAACCGCATAGGCATGAGGACACTACCACATGGCTTCCGGGAGCGAGCGTTCGAGCAGTACACCTCTGGATGTCTGTCGCGTGACTGGGTTAATGACCACAAAACCTGCTCGTGCATACCCCTCCCCCCCCCTACACTTAGCATGCTCCATTTACTTCTCACCCTTCAGGTTGACACATGCTTTTCTTGGTATACAGAACAACAACAATAAGTAGTTAAAGGTGTAAACCATTTATATATAATTTTATTTCTTATTAAACACTTAAGAATAATGTCCGTCCGTCGTAAGCTAGTCTTCAATATTCTTTTTTGTTTGTTTTTAAAAATCTTGTGAGAACCATTTCTTAATCCGAATAGAGTTTATAAAGAAGTAGAGTTTTGGGTTAGTCCGTCTACATTTTTTTTATCACTAATCCAATAATATTACTAGGCGTTTTTCATCACAGTTTAAGTTTACACTTTCAAGCTAGCTAGGTATCTTAGTTTCAAGGTCCTACATACATTCCAACCCAGCATAAACAGCGTGTCTAAGCAAATCGCTGAGACGGCAGACCACGTCAACAAACCCGCGGTCTGACCTCCCCTCCACCTCAAACACGCCATTCATTCTTTAAAAGTTTTTGCCTGGACGACTAGGTTTAAAGATTCCTGTTCTATCTCCCATAGGTGAGCCATGTTTCCCACATACAAATTCCAAGCATTCCACTGTTAGCAAAGTAAACATCATATAAGACTAATGTAGGAATATCTATTAGCTTGGCTAGACAAACACATATGATGCTACCTTTTCGTTCTCTGTTTTACATAGGCAAGTGCAGTATGAAAGTGGGTGTGGGTGTATTATGTCAGCAACACTCCTTCCCCCCTATCAGAGCCTTTTAAGGAGGCTTTAATTTGAACTTTTCCTTTCTCCCGATGTATCTGTTCACATATGTTGCGTGGCATAGGTTCGTGGCACAATATTCTTTATGTGGTCCTCAGGTGATAGTTTTCTATCTACAACCACCCCTAGATCTCTTTCTTTATCAGAATTCTTTAAAGATTTCTCACATAATATATAGATTGTGTGGGGTCTATGTTCTCCTATTCCACATTCCATAACATGGCATTTATTAACATTAAATTCCTTTTGCCAAGTGGTGCTCCATATACTTATTTTGTCCAGGTCATCTTGAAGGGCATGACAATCATCTAAGTTTCTTATCCTTCCTATTATCTTAGCATCATCAGCAAACATGTTCATATAATTCTGTATACCAACTGGTAGATCATTTATGTAGACAATAAACATCACTGGTGCAAGAACTGAACCCTGTGGTACTCCACTTGTGACATTTCTCCAGTCCGTTACATTGCCTCTGATCACTGCCCTCATTTTTCTATCAGTCAGAAAATTTTTCATCCATGTTAGAAGCTTACCTGTCGCCCCTCCAATATTTTCCAGAACAACCTCTTATGTGGAACTCTGTCGAAAGACTTTTTTAGGTCCAGATAGATGCAGTCAACCCAACCATCTCTTTCCTGTAATATCTCTGTTGCTCGATCATAGAAACTGAGTAAATTCGATACACAGGATCTTCCAGATCGAAAACCATACTGTCTGTTTGATATTATATCATTTTCCTCCAGGCGTTCTACCCATTTACTTTTAATTATTTTTTCCAATATTTTGACTATTACACTTGTCAATGATACAGGTCTATAATTAAGGGGGTCTTCCCTGCTTCCACTTTTTGTAGATTGGAACTATGTTAGCCTTTTTCCACACATCAGCTACAACTCCTGTAAACAGGGATGCCTGAAAAATCAGTTGAAGTGGAATACTGAGCTCAGGTGCACATTCTCTCAGAACCCATGGTGAAACTCCATCTGGACCAACTGCTTTGTTCTTATATAGCTCCTTGAGAATTTTTTCCACTTCGTCTCTAGACACCTCTATGTGCTCTATGTTGTTCTCTGGAATTCTTATTGTGTCTTGTCCCCTGAAGATTTCATTTTGTACAAACTCACTTTGGAACTTTTCGTTTAATGTTTCACACATTTCCTTTTCACTTTCTGTGAATTTATTTCCCATTTTTAACCTCTGAATATTATCCTTTACCTGCAATTTGTTGTTTCTGAATGTATAGAATAGACCTGGTTCTGTTTTACATTTGTCTGCAATCCCTTGTTCTTTCGTTCTATTACTCGTATAGTGTAATATGATTAAGAGTCTGGAGCCATTCCTGCAGGCAACTGAAGCTGATTTCTCTATTATATTGTTGGTTGCCATGTTATTCCTATCAAATACCTGTGTGGGTCTTCTGTCATCTAGTGGAGGGTTGTAAATGACTGCCACTATTATCTTAAGAACTATGACAATGGGTGGACCTGTTATGTAATCTCTGAATCTGTCACAGCACGGAATTTTCATCTCATCAAATCTCCAGTCCTTTCTTCAGCAGGGCCACTTCTACACCTCTTCTCCCATTCCTTTCTTTCCTTACTATATAGTAATCCTCTGGAAACATGGCGTCTGTTATGACTCCTGTAAATTTTGTTTCCGTGAGTCCTATTACTAGGGTGAAGGAAGAAAACCTGCACCCTTTCCGCCAGTTCACTTGCTTTATTGGTAATCCCATCGAAGTTTGAGTACATTACCTTGAAGCTCACTTTCCTATATCCATTTAGATCTACCCTTCCTCCCTACTAGTGTAGGAAGTTGTTCCATGGGCATTTCTACTTGGGTAGGTTCCTTCCAAGAAAGAATGAAACCCACAAGAATGAGAGGCAATGACGAACCAGCTAGACTCGACCTGATTTTCACCTTGAATGAGTCAGAAAAAAGAGATGTCAAATTTGAAGCCCCCATAGGAATGAGTGACCACAGTGTATTGACATTTGAGTATCTGGTGGAGGTACGTGTGTGTGTGTGTGTGTGTGTGTGTGTGTGTGTGTGTGTGTGTGTGTGTGTGTGTGTGTGTGTGTGTGTGTGTGTGTGTGTGTGTGTGTGTGTGTGTATGTGTTTACTAGTTGTGTTTTTACGGGGGTTGAGCTTTGCTCTTTCGGCCCGCCTCTCAACTGTCAATCAACTGTTCACTAACTACTACTTTTTTTTTTTTTTTTTTTTTTTCCACACCACACACACACACACCCCATGAAGCAGCCCGTGACAGCTGACTAACTCCCAGGTACCTATTTACTGCTAGGTAACAGGGGCACTTAGGGTGAAAGAAACTTTGCCCATTTGTTTCTGCCTCGTGCGGGAATCGAACCCACGCCACAGAATTACGAGTCCTGCGTGCTATCCACCAGGCTACGAGGCCCCCTTGTGTGTGTGTGTGTGTGTGTGTGTGTGTGTTCTCTGGAATAAGAATTCCAGAGAACAACATAGAGCACATAGAGGTGTCTAGAGACGAAGTGGAAAAAATTCTCAAGGAGCTATATAAGAACAAAGCAGTTGGTCCAGATGGAGTTTCACCATGGGTTCTGAGAGAATATGTGTGTGTGTGTGTGTGTGTGTGTGTGTGTGTGTGTGTGTGTGTGTGTGTGTGTGAGCGACATGTTTTAACACACACACACAACATGTGTGTGTGTGTGTGTGTGGGTACATGCGCTAGTTACTAAAACAAGCAATAGGCTTCAGACAGTACTTACAAGCATCAGAATTCCAAACCACGTGTTTCATTATGGCCGTCAACTGCTGTTTAATCGTCCGCTGAAAATTTCAAATAATAGTTAGGCCTCATTTACATTTTCTGCCTAATGTTTCCCTCATTATTTATATATATGTATATATTTTTTAGAGCCAGTGAATAACAGTGGAACTACATTACTGATATCTGTTTTGTTCATAATAGTTAATTAAATGTGGATTTTTCTAATATTAATATTTTCGTGTTCCTGGGAGGAAGAGAACAATTTCATCTCCCCACATAGGAGAATACAGATGTTAGAAAATAGAATAAGATATTCTAATCCGTCTATAAATCACCAAATCTTTCATTGGTGACATTCGTATTGTAAGCATAACATTAAGTTCTTAGATTGCCAAATTGATACTTCACACACAATGGCAGCGGGAGGAAGACGGGAGGAGAGAGAGAGATAGAGAGAGATAGAGAGACAGAGATAGATAGATAGAGAGAGAGAGAGAGAGAGAGAGAGAGAGAGAGAGAGAGAGAGAGAGAGAGAGAGAGAGAGAGAGAGAGAGAGAGAGAGAGAGAGAGAGAGAGAGAGAGAGAGAGAGAGAGAGAGAGAGAGAGAGAGAGATATATATAGATATATAGATAGAGATAGATAGAGAGAGAGATAGAGATAGAGATAGAGAGATAGAGAGATAGAGATAGAGAGATAGAGAGATAGAGAGATAGAGAGATAGAGATAGAGAGAGAGAGAGAGAGAGAGAGAGAGAGAGAGAGAGAGAGAGAGAGAGAGAGAGAGAGAGAGAGAGAGAGAGAGAGAGAGAGAGAGAGAGAGAGAGAGAGAGAGAGAGAGAGAGAGAGAGAGAGAGAGAGAGAGAAAGAGAGAGAGAGGGGGGGGCGCGAGATGTCCTATCTGAGGCACGACATGTTCTAACAGAAATGTGACATGTTCTAGATGATATTTTACATGTATTTGACATGTTCACCTCCTTTCTCATATACATTAAAGACCTTCCACATGACTCAAAACACCTCAAACCAATTCTATTTGCTGACGACACGACCTTCATTTTCTCCAGTCCTGACCCTCTTGCTCTAAATCTCACAGTGAATACTGAACTAAATAAAGTCCATCTTTGGCTAACTGCTAAGAAACTCATCCTTAACGTTGCCAAAACTTTATTTTGTTTGGTAATAAAACATAAATCAAATTATTATAAGAATAAACAATATCCAAATTAGTAACAAAGTAGATGGCAAATTCCTTGGTGTTCTCATCGATAACAAGCCGAATTTCCAGGGACACATTCTAAATATAAAAAAAAAGTTTCTAAAACCGTTGGCATTCTTTCTAAGATCAGATATTATGTACCTTGCCCTGCTCTGGTGATGCTCTATTACTCTCTCATCTATCCTTACCCCAATTATGGTATTTGTGCTTGGGGTTGTACTACACAAAATCATTTACATCCTCTAATTACTCAACACAAAGCTGCTATTAGAACAATAACTCTGGCCCCAGACAGCACTCGGTATCCTTAATCAAATCTTTGCACATGTTAAATATTAAGTCACTGCACATCCTCTCATGTGTACTCTATATATTTAAAACTCTGAACAGCAATGTCAATCCTGACCTTAAAAAAAATTCTTAGAAGGTTGTAAACAGAGCCCATGGGCATCACACCAGAAAAAAAATACCTATTTGATATTCCAAGAGTGCGACTTAACCAAACTAGAAATGCTCTACAACTCAAGGTACCCAGAATTTGAAATGACCTCCCTAATCATGTCAAAAGCTGTATCAATCTCAACCACTTTAAGAGTAGAACTAAGTACTACCTAATTAACTCCATGTAACCTTCCTTATCCCCTAAATGTCAACCTATGTCTTGCTATTCTAAACAATGCGGTTTGTTGACCAATTTGTCCAATTGATGATTTTTGCCATGTTCCCCCTTTTTTTTTCTTTTTTCTATTCCTTTTTTTTCAACACAATTTATACTCTACTCCCAATTACTATTAAGTTCTAGTCTAATTCTTTTTCCCCCCCACACCTCGGCCGAAACGGTATGCGTATTAGTTGCTTTTAGGTATTGTATGTACTAGCTCTATCTATAGATCCAACAGTATGTTTGTAATTCTGCATCTATGTATGTACTTCTCTCGAAAAATATCATTATTATTATGTTTTAGCTGAAATGCGACAAGTTCCACCTGATACCTAATTGATGGGGTTCTAGGAGATCTTCCACTCCCCAAGCCCAGCCCGAGGCCTGGCTTGACTGAGTTGCATGTTCTTGCTGAGATGTGAAATGTAATAGCTGAGATGTGACATGTTCTGGCTGAGAGGAGACATGATCTAGCTGAGATGTGAAATTCTCTAGCCGAAATGTCTGATGTTTTATCCAAGATGCGACACGTTCTAGCTGTGATTCGACATATTATAGCCGAGATGTGATATTTTCTGGGACGCGATAATGTTCTAGCAGATACGCGACATGTTCTAGCTGCGATGTGACTTGTTCTAGCCGAGATGGGACATGCTCTAGCTGAGATGTAACAAATTCTAGCTGAGGTGCCATATATTCTAGCTCAGATGCGATATAATTCATGTGCAAGATGATAGAAAAATAAACAGGTTAAAGATGAGTTACGAGCTTATAAAAGTGTCAGCTAAGAGGCGACGCAGTATAGATGCAAGATTAGAACCGTTTATATACATGTGCACGATTACACAAGTCTCTACAGGTGCAAGCTTAGTGGACAACCAATACAGGTGCTTGACAGTAGATGAGCCAATCATGTGCAAGCATGAAAACATACCAATACAATTGGTATTCTACTGAGCACTCACAGGCTAGCTATTGTAGGTTGACTCCCAAAAGCAAGCCAATGCTGGCATAAGCTCAGAGACGAAACAGGTGCAAGCTTCTAGGAGAACCAGTACTGATAGAAGCTCCCAAAATACTGGCTAAATACACGAGGGCACACTCCAACTGCTACATTGGCTCTCTTATTGTTAAATGCTTGAAAGTCTTCGAGGCTAAATAGATCTGAAATGAAAACTTGAAACATAGGAATGATGTAAAGAGAACCGGATGAGTAAGGATGACGAATATATTAAGACTTAGACTAAATTATATAAACAACCTGATAAGGTTGTTTATCTTTACTTGTTTGAAGACTGTCAGACTTAACTCAAACAACCATCTATTACTATAGCGATAGATCATTTTAGTAGGAATTTGTTTTAAGAATATATAATAAAACTAATGTGAAAACGTTTAATAATTTACAGGATATTTAACGAATTGTGGACACGATGTATGGTTTACAAAATGTGATGACATCTTGTTTAGGGCTGCGAAGAATAACCCGTCACACACACAACGAGACTACGACGTTATTACAACGCTCAAACAAGTTGTACCAACTTTCTAACACACCTTAAACACTTTATAACCAGATGTAACAGCTTCGTTACAAGTTGCAGCAAGGTAATAATAGCGACCGTTACGTCGAATGTTTGCATGGAAGCATTTAACAAAGAGGATCAATATAAAAAAAAGTCATTTTAACTGTTCAAACTCATGTCGTGATGGAGCTCTGAGGCAGAGAGATCAATGACCAGTACTTACCGGAACAATCGGTGCCTGAGCTGATGTATCCTGAAGGACAGAAGCAGCTAGGGCTGCCGTTAACAACTGTACACACTCCAGGACTGCAGTTGGAGTCGGCGCACGCGTCAGCTGTGATGCATCACAATTAAGTCATAAATGATTATTTACCAGGAATATCAGTGTTAAGCTGTGTCAGGAACAACACATCTGCTGGGAATGAACTTTTCCCAGGAAACAATTTTAGGTTGCCACAACGTATCTGGAAAGTGTTTGAAAGAATTGGCAACGTTTGTCTTCATGCATTAGATACGTAATTTTGTATGGATGTAAATAAATTTCCACCTACTGCACAAAAAGTTTGTTAGAAAAAATGAAACCGTTTGGCAACCTTAAATGTTTCATAGAAGTAGTTTTGCTAATACTTTTATGTTTATATTTTTAAATATATATATATATATATATATATATATATATATATATATATATATATATATATATATATATATATATATATATATATATATATATATATATATGTCGTACCTAATAGCCAGAACGCACTTCTCAGCCTACTATGCAAGGCCCGATTTGCCTAATAAGCCAAGTTTTCCTGAATTAATATATTTTTTCTAATTTTTTTCTTATGAAATGATAGAGCTACCCATTTCATTATGTATGAGGTCAATTTTTTTTTATTGGAGTTAAAATTAACGTAGATATATGACCGAACCTAACCAACCCTACCTAACCTAACCTAACCTATCTTTATTAGTTAGGTTAGGTTAGGTAGCTGAAAAAGATAGGTTAGGTTAGGTTAGGTAAGTTAAGTAGTCGAAAAACAATTAATTCATGAAAACTTGGCTTATTAGGCAAATCGGGCCTTGCATAGTAGGCTGAGAAGTGCGTTCTGGCTACTAGGTACGACATATATATATATATATATATATATATATATATATATATATATATATATATATATATATATATATTTCTACACATAGTAAAACATAACAGGATCATAATAAAGGTTGGTTTGATAATTTTTATTCATTTTTTTACTTAATGGAGAATCCATGGTGGTGGTGGTTGTTTTTGGTGGGTTAATATGGTTGGTGGTAGTGGTGGTATGTAGTGTAGTAGGAGGTCGAGGAGAAAGGAGGAGGGCGAAGAGGAACGAGAAGTAGGAGGGCGAGGAGGAAGGAGGAGGACGAGGAAGAGTGCAAGGAGAAAGGAGGAGGATGTCGAGGAGGAAGGGGGAGTACGAGGGCGAGGAGGAAGGTGGAGGGCGAGGAGGAAGGAGGAGGAGAGCGGGGAGGAAGGAGGAGGAGGGCGAGGAGTAAGAAGGAGGAAGGCGGAGGGCGAAGTGGAATTAGGAGGGCGAGGAGGAAGGAGGAGTAGGAGCTAGAAAAGGAAGAAGGAGGAGGTCGAGGAGGAAGAAGGAAGAGAGCGAAGAGGAAGAAGGAGGAGGAGGAGGGGGAGGAAGGAGAAGGGCGAGGAGGAAGGAGGAGTAGGAGGGCGAGGAGGAAGGAGAAGTAGGAGGGCGAGGAGGAAGGAGGAGTAGGAGGGCGAGGAGGATGGAGGAAGAAGAAATAGGAGGGCGAAGAGGAAAGAGGAGTGGGAGGTCTAGGAGAAAGGAGGAGGAGAGCGAGGAGGAAGGAGGAGGAAGGAGGAGGAGGGCGAGGAGGAAGGAAGACGAGGAGGAAGGAGGAGGAGGGCGAGGAGGAAGGAAGACGAGGAGGAAAGAGGAGGAGGGCGAATAGGAAGGAGGAGGAGGAGGAGTGCGAGGAGGAAGGAAAAAGAAGTGTGAGGAGGAAGGAGGAGTAGGAAGGCTAACACCCACACCCAGCTGTCAACCACACCCAGCCTGCACCCACACCCACACCCAGCTACACCCACACCCAGCTACAACAACACCCAGCTGCAACTACACCTAGCTACGCCCACACCCAGCGAGCACCCACACCCAGCGAGCACCCACACCCAGCGAGCATCCACACCCAGCATTCACCTGCCAGCACCGTTTGATAAACTGTTCACTTGAGACAGTTCATAAGTACACGTCAATATATAAGACAACAAAAATTTTAAGAATGTTTCACACCTCAATCAAGCCACATTTACAATTTAAATCAATTATTTTATGGAATAATACATAAATTTTGTATTTAAACGTGATATTAGTGTTAATTGTAATACATAAAGAGTCAAATTGTTTTAATTAAAGGAGGCATTAGATTAGTTTATTAAAATTTGTTCAATGTCAACCAATATTTTTTGACTAGTTGTATATGATAAGGGCTGCAATTGTTCCAAGTTTAAGTACTGCAGCCTAAATAGAAAGGGAGATTTAATTTTGTCGAGTGTGTTTTTTCAAGGAATATTACACATTTTAAAGTGTGTGTATATACAACCACACGTTTCAGATATAATCATTCTATGACACTTTTCTGACACATTAGCACATAATAAAGGTATCTGAAGTTGGGGATTTTCCGAAACATGTTTAGTTTTCCTAACATAAATAGTCAAAGTTCCCACCCAAAAAATTATGCAAATGTAACATGTTTATTCCTATTATAAAATCAATAAATGAACATAGGAAAATACTCTGACTACAGATTTTAGAGACATACCCTCTACATATAAGGTGTAAGTTTCATGTAAATGGAATAAAAAATGAAAGAGTTATATGAACGTTTATGTTACTTGAAATAAATAAGTAAAAAATAAAGTCTAATGTGCTGCCATCTGTGGGTGAGGTTGACATCAACCAATTTCCTGGCCCCTTTGGCACCCTTATAGATAGGCTTACGTGCCGTCAGGTGTATAAGTTTCATGCAAATCGATAAAGAAATAAAAAAAATAAAGTTAGAAAAAAAAATTAACTTAATTTTTTTTTATAATAAACCTAATTATAATTTTGTTAATATATGCTATTGTGATAGCTGAGAGTCAGACATGATTTCAGTTGACACTTATCTTTGATAATCGTCTTTAAACGTTCTGGAAAAATTTTGACACCTAATTCAATATTTTTTCCCTTCCTATTTATGCTACGATGCTGAGACTTGTATCAGATGAAACCCTTTTCATATACAGCTCGTCGAAGAACTTTGATTCAAACTCGAACCATTTTGAAAAACTTACCTATTGGCCCCTTTAAAGAGCGAATTTTAGGAAAATTATGAAAACTAATTTTATCTGATGATAGAATAACTAAATGCATTTTGAATGTTTCATACAACCATTAAATATCATTAACAATTTATTATTGAATTTTACAAAAAAGCACTATAAATTTTATATTTAAACATGTAAAAACTATTTTAAATACATTAGGAATAAAATAGTTTTAGGAAAACTGTATATTATAAAACCTATATGTTTGGATTTTTGGAGTAAAAGTTTCTTAAATGCTCTCCTGCACAATTCGCAATACAAATTATTCGTACACCTATTGGAACACGTATATGAAAGCTTTCAAACACGTTTTGTGTTTGCTGGGTTATTCCTTAGTTGCCACATACTCGTGTTATCTTGAGGTTATCTTGAGATGATTTCGGGGCTTTAGTGTCCCTGCGGCCCGGTCCTCAACCAGGCCTCCACCCCCAGGTAGCAGCTCGTGACAGCTGACTAACACCCAGGTACCTATTTTACTGCTAGATAACAGGGGCATAGGGTGAAAGAAACTCTGCCCATTGTTTCTCGCCGGCGCCCGGGATCGAACCCGGGACCATAGGATCACAAGTCCAGTGTGCTGTCCGCTCGGCTCCCGTGTATCATATTAGACGGGAAACCCAGAGATAACTGGGTCACCCAATGCCTAGGCATCTTCCATACACCATCTCAGTTCTCCCCCCACACACCCTCTTTATCTCCACCAATATACATCTACCCCCCCACCCATCTCACCCACATGGGGTGAGACGGGCTTGGGGAGTTCTTCCACTCCCCAAGCACAGCCCGAGGCTTGGCTTGACTGAGATGCATGTTCTTGTTGAGATGTGACATGTAATAGCTGAGATGCAACATGATCTCACTGAGAGGAAACATAATCTAGCTGAGATGTGAAATGCTCTTGCTGAGATGTATGATGTTTTATCTCAGATGCGACATATTCTAGCAGAGATGTGACATTTTCTGAGATGCGACATGTTTTAGCAAATACACGACATGTTCTAGCTGCGATGTGACTTGTTCTAGCCGAGATGGGACATGCTATAGCTGAGATGTGACAAATTCTAGCTTAGGTGCCATATATTCTAGCTCAGATACTCTATAATTCATATGCAAGATGGGAGAAAAATAAACTGGGTAAAGATGAGTTACAAGCTAATAAAATTGCCATTTAAGAGGCGACGCATTATAGATGCAAGATTAGAACTGTGTCTATACATGTGCACGATTACGCAAGTCTCTACAGGTGCAAGCGTAGTGGACAACCATACAGGTGCTTGACAGTAGATGACCGAATCATGTGCAAGCATGAAAACATACCAATAAAATTGGTATTCTACTGAGCACTCACAGGCTAACTATTATAGGTTCACTAGTAAAGGCAAGCCAATGCTGGCATAAGCACAGAGACGAAACAGGTGGAAGCTTCGAGGAGAACCAGCACCGGTAGAAGCTCCCAAAATATTGTCTAAATACACGAGGGCACACTCCAACTGATACATTGGCTCTCTTATTGTTAAAAGCTTGAAGGTCTTCGAGGCTAAAATTTGAAATGAAAACTTGAAACATAGGAATGATGCAAAGAGAACCGGATGAGTAAGGATGACGAATATATTAAGACTTAGACTAAATTATATAAACAACCTGATAAGGTTGTTTATCTTTACTTGTTTGAGGAATGTCAGACTAAACTCAAACAACCATCTATTACTATAGCGATAGATCATTTTAGTAGGAATTTGTTTTTAGAATATATAATAAAACTAATGTGAAAACGTTTAATAATTTACAGGATATTTAACGAATTGTGGACACGATGTATGGTTTTCAAAATGTGATGACATCTTGTTTAGGGCTGCGAAGAATAACCCGTCACAAACACAGCGAGACTACGACATTGTTACAACGCTCAAACAAGTTGTACCAACTTTCTAACACACCTTAAACACTTTATAACCAGATGTAACAGCTTCGTTACAAGTTGCAGCAAGGTAATAATAGCGACCGTTACGTCGAATGTTTGCATGGAAGCATTTAACATAGAGGATCAATATAAAAAAAAGTAATTTTAACTGTTCAAACTCATGTCATGATGGAGCTCTGAGGCAGAGAGATCAATGACCAGTACTTACCGGAACAATCAGTGCCTGAGCTGATGTATCCTGAAGGACAGAAGCAGCTAGGGCTGCCGTTAACAACTGTACACACTCCAGGACTGCAGTTGGAGTCGGCGCACGCTTCAGCTGTGATGCATCACAATTGGGTCATAAATGATTATTTACCAGGAATATCAGTGTTAAGCTGTGTCAGGAACAACACATCTGCTGGGAATGAACTTTTCCCAGGAAACAATTTTAGGTTGCCACAACGTATCTGGAAGGTGTTTGAAAGAATTGGCAACGTTTGTTTTCACGCATTAGATACGTAATTTTGTGTGAATGTAAATAAGTTTCCAAAACCTTCTTCACGAAATGTTAGTTAGAAAAAAAATGAAATCGTTTGGCAACCTTAAATGTTTCATAAGAGTATTTTTTGGTATTGCTTTTATATTTTTATATTTCTATATTTGTATATATATTTCTACATTTAGTATAATAAAACAGGATCATAATAAAGGTTAGTTGGTTCATTTTTATTCATTTTTTTCTTAATGGAGAATCCATGGTGGTGGTGGTTGTTTTTGGTGGGTTAATATGGTTGGTGGTAGTGGTGGTATGTAGTGTAGTAGGAGGTCGAGGAGAAAGGAGAAGGGCGAAGAGGAAGGAGGCGTAGGTCGAGGAGAAAGGGGGAGGAGGGCAAGGAGGAAGGAGGAGTACGAGGGCGAGGAGGAAGGACGAGGGCGAGGAGGAAGGACGAGGGCGAGGAGGAAGGAGGAAGGAGGAGTACGAGGGCGAGGAGGAATTAGGAGTACGAGGGCGAGGAGGAAGGAGGAGTACGAGGGCGAGGAGGAATTAGGAGTACGAGGGCGAGGTGGAAGGAGGAGTAGGAGGTCGAGGAGGAAGGGGGAGTAGGAGGTCGAGGAGGAATGAGGAAGAGGAAGAAAGAAGAGGGCGGGGAGGAATGAGGAGGAGGAAGGAGGAGGGCGAAGTGGAAGGAGGAGGAAGAAGGCGTAGGAGCTCGAAGAAGAAGGAGGAGGAGGTCGAGGAGGAAGAAGGAAGAGAGCGAAGAGGAAGGAGTAGGAGGAAGGAGGAGTAGGAGAACGAGGAGGAAGAAGAAGTAGGATGGCGAGGAGGAGGGAGGAGTAGGAGGGCGAGGAGGAAGGAGGAAGAGGGCGAGGAGGAAGGAGAAGGAGGGCGAGGAGGAAAGAGGAGTGGGAGGAGTAGGAGGAAAGAGGTGGAGGGTGAGAAGGAAGGAGGAGGAGGTCGAGGTGGAAGGAGGAGTAGGAGGGCGAGGAGGAAGGAGGAGGGAGGGTTATCATGGGAAAACGGCAAGCAATTGGGAAGAGGAAGGAGGAAGAAGAAGTAGGAGTAGGGCAAGGAGGAAGAGGGCGAGGAGTAAGAAGGAGGAGGAGGAGGGTGACGAGGAAGGAATAGGAGGAAGAAGTACAAGGGCGAGGAGGAAGGAGGAAGAGGGTAAGGAGGAAGGAAAGAGAAGGGTGAAGAGGAAGGAGGAGGAGAAAGAAGGAGTAGGAAGGCTAGCACCCACACCCAACTAGCACCCACACCCAGCTGTCACCCACACTCAGGTGTCACCCTCACGCAGCCAGCACCCACACCCACACGTAACTACACACACACCCAGCGAGCACCAACACCCAGCAACAACCACACCCAGCCAGCACCCACACCTAGCCAACACCCACACCCACACGTAACCTCACACACACCCAGCAAGCACCCACACCCAGCTACAACCAGACCCTGCCAGCACCCACACCCAGCTACAACCACACCCAGCCAGCACCCACACCCAGCCAGCACCCACACCCAGCTACACGCACACCCAGCGAGTACCAGCACCCAGCTACAACCACACCCAGCCAGCACCCACACCTAGCCAACACCCACACCCAGCTACACGCACACCCAGCGAGCAATCACACCCAGTTACAACCACACCCAGCGAGCACCAACACCCAGCTAAAACCACACCCAGCCAGCACCCACACCTAGCCAACACTCACACCCAGCTACACGCACACCCAGCGAGCAATCACACCCAGTTACAACCACACCCAGCGAGCAACCAAACCCAGGTACACCCACACCCAGCGAGCACCCACACCCAGCGAACACCCACACCCAGCTGTTACCTGCCAGCACTGAATGTTACTCTTTTTGTTTGATAAACTGTTCACTTGAGACAGTTAATAAATAGGTACAAGTCAATATATAAGACAACAAAAAGTTTTAAGAATGTTTCACACCTCAATCAAGCAACACAATTTATATAAATATTTTATGGAATAATACATAAATTTTGTATTTAAAGATATTAGTGTTAAGTGGAATGCATAAGGAGTCAAATTGTTTAAAGAGCGATTTTTAGCAAAATTATGTAAACTAATTTTATATGATCATAGAATAACTAAATGCATTTTGAATGTTTCATACAACCATTAAATATCATTAACAATTTATTAATGAATTTTACAAAAAATATCATAAATTTTATATTTAAACATGAAAAACTATTTGTATTACATTAGCGATAAAATAGTTTTAGGAAAGCTGTATATTATAAAACCTATATGTTTGGATTTTTGGAGTAAAAGTTTCTTAAATGCTCTCCTGCACCAGTCTCAATACAAGTTATTCGTACACCTTTTGGATCCCGTATATGAATGACGTTTTGTCTTTGCTGGGTTATTCCCTAGTTGCCACATGCTCGTGTATCATACTAGAGGAGAAACCCGGTGATGCCTGGGTCACTCTGTGCCTAGGCATCTTCCATACACCATCTCAGTTCTCCCCCCCCCACACACACCTTCCTTTTCTCCACCAATATACATCTATCCCAATCCCCCCCATCTCACCCACATGGGGTGAGACGAGCTTGGGAAGTTCTTCCACTCCCTAAGCACGCCTCGAGGCCTGGTTTGACTGAGGTGCATGTTCTTGCTGAGATGTGACATGTAATAGCTGAGATCCGACATGTTCTGACTGAGAGCAGACATGTTCTAGCTGAGATGCGAAATGCCCTAACTGGGATGCGAAATGCTCTATCTGAGATGTACGATGTTTTATCTAAGATGCGACATTTTCTAGCTGTGATTCGACATATTCTAGGCGAGATGTGATATTTTCTGAGACGCGACATGTTCTAGCAGATCTACGACTTGTTCTAGCTGCGGTGTAACATGTTCTAGCTGAGATGGTACATGCTCTAGCTGTGATGTGACAAATTCTAGCTGAGATGTGACAAATTCTAGCTGAGGTGCCATATATTCTAGCTCAGATGCGATATAATTCATGTGCAAGATGATAGAAAAATAAACAGGTTAAAGATGAGTTACGAGCTTATACAAGTGTCAGCTAAGAGGCGACGCAGTATAGATGCAAGATTAGAACCGTTTCTATACATTTGCACGATTACTCAAGTCTCTACAGATGCAAGCTTAGTGGACAACCAATACAGGTGCTTGACAGTAGACGAGCCAATTATGTGCAAACATGAAAACATTACAATACAATTGGTATTCTACTGAGCACTCACAGGCTAGCTATTATAGGTTCACTCCTAAAAGCAAGCCAATGCTGGCATAAGCTCAGAGACGAAACAGGTGCAAGCTTCGAGAAGAACCAGTACTCATAGAAGCTCCCAAAATACTGGCAAAATACACGAGGGCACACTCCAACTGCTACATTGGCTCTCTTATTGTTAAGTGCTTGAAGGTCTTCGAGGCTAAATAGATCTGAAATGAAAACTTGAAACATAGGAATGATGTAAAGGGAACCGGATGAGTAAGGATGACGAATATATTAAGACTTAGACTAAATTATATAAACAACCTGATAAGGTTGTTTATCTTTACGTGTTTGAGGACTGTCAGACTAAACTCAAACAACCATCTATTACTATAGCGATAGATCATTTTAGTAGGAATTTGTTTTAAGAATATATAATAAAACTAATGTGAAAACGTTTAATAATTTACAGGATATTTAACGAATTGTGGACTCGATGTATGGTTTACAAAATGTGATGACATCTTGTTTAGGGCTGCGAAGAATAACCCGTCACACACACAACGAGACTACGACGTTATTACAACGTTCAAACAAGTTGTACCAACATTCTAACACACCTTAAACACTTTATAACCAGATGTAACAGCTTCGTTACAAGTTGCAGCAAGGTAATAATAGCGACCGTTACGTCGAATGTTTGCATGGAAGCATTTAACAAAGAGGATCAATATAAAAAAAAGTTATTTTAACTGTTCAAACTCATGTCATGATGGAGCTCTGAGGCAGAGAGATCAATGACCAGTACTTACCGGAACAATCAGTGCCTGAGCTGATGTATCCTGAAGGACAGAAGCAGCTAGGGCTGCCGTTAACAACTGTACACACTCCAGGACTGCAGTTGGAGTTGGCGCACGCGTCAGCTGTGATGCATCACAATTAAGTCATAAATGATTATTTACCAGGAATATCAGTGTTAAGCTGTGTCAGGAACAACACATCTGCTGGGAATGAACTTTTCCCAGGAAACAATTTTAGGTTGCAACATCGTATCTGGAAAGTGTTTGAAAGAATTTTCAACGTTTGTCTTCATGCATTAGATACGTAATTTTGTATGGATGTAAATAAGTTTCCACCTACTGCACAAAAAGTTTGTTAGAAAAAAATGAAACCGTTTGGCAAGCTTAAATGTTTCATAGAAGTAGTTTTGTTATTACTTATATATGTTTATATTTTTAAATATATATATACATATATATATATATATATATATATACATATATATATATATATATATATATATATATATATATATATATATATATACATATATATATATATATATATATATATATATATATATATATATATATATATATATATATATATATATATTTCTACATATAGTAAAATAAAACAGGATCATAATAAAGGT
The DNA here is from genome assembly GCF_040958095.1 of Procambarus clarkii. Taxonomy (NCBI): domain Eukaryota; kingdom Metazoa; phylum Arthropoda; class Malacostraca; order Decapoda; family Cambaridae; genus Procambarus; species Procambarus clarkii. The sequence goes on from NC_091211.1 coordinate 1,666,463, forward strand.
TGGTTTGATAATTTTTATTCATTTTTTTACTTAATGGAGAATCCATGTTGGTGGTGGTTGTTTTTGGTGGGTTAATATGGTTGGTGGTAGTGGTGGTATGTAGTGTAGTAGGAGGTCGAGGAGAAAGGAGGAGGAGAGCGAGGAGGAAGGAAGAGGAGGGCGAGGAGGAAGGAAGACGAGGAGGAAGGAGGAGAGGAAGGAGGAGGAGGAGGAGTGCGAGGAGAAAGGAAAAAGAAGTGTGAGGAGGAAGGAGGAGTAGGAATGCTAACACCCACACCCAGCTGTCAACCACACCCAGCCTGCACCCACACCCACACCCACATTCAGCTACAACCACACCCAGCTACAACCACACCCAGCTACGCCCACACCCAGCGAGCACCCACATCCAGCTACACCCACACCCAGCTGCAACCACACCTAGCGAGCACCCACACCCAGCGAGCATCCACACCCAGCATTCACCTGCCAGCACCGTTTGATAAACTGTTCACTTGAGACAGTTCATAAGTACACGTCAATATATAAGACAACAAAAATTTTAAGAATGTTTCACACCTCAATCAAGCCACATTTACAATTTATATCAATTATTTTATGGAATAATACATAAATTTTGTATTTAAACGTGATATTAGTGTTAATTGTAATACATAAGGAGCCAAATTGTTTTAATTAAAGGAGGCATTAGATTAGTTTATTAAAAGTTGTTCAATGTCAACCAATATCTTTTGACTAGTTGTATATGATAAGGGCTGCAAATGTTCTAAGTTTAAGTACTGCAGCCTAATTAGAAAGGGAGATTTAATTTTGTCGAGTGTGTTTTTTCAAGGAATATTACACATTTTTAAGTGTGTGTATATACAACCACACGTTTCAGATATAATCATTCTATGACACTTTTCTGACACATTAGCACATAATAAAGGTATCTGAAGTTGGGGATTTTCCGAAACATGTTTAGTTTTCCTAACATAAATAGTCAAAGTTCCCCCCCAAAAAATTATGCAAATGTAACATGTTTATTCCTATTATAAAATCAATAAATGAACATAGAAAAATACTCTGACTACAGATTTTAGAGACATACCCTCTACATATATGGTGTAAGTTTCATGTAAATTGAATAAAAAATGAAAGAGTTATATGAACGTTTATGTTACTTGAAATAAATAAGTAAAATATAAAGTCTAAGGTGCTGCCATCTGTGGGTGAGGTTGACATCAACCAATTTCCTGGCCCCTTTGGCACCCTTACAGATAGGCTTACGTGCCGTCAGGTGTATAAGTTTCATGCAAATCGATAAAGAAATAAAAAAAAATAAAGTTAGAAAAAAAAATTAACTTAATTTTTTTTTATAATAAACCTAATTATAATTTTGTTAATATATGCTATTGTGATAGCTGAGAGTCAGACATGATTTCAGTTGACACTTATCTTTGATAATCGTCTTTGAACGTTCTGGAAAAATTTTGACACCTAATTCAATATTTTTTCCCTTCCTATTTATGCTACGATGCTGAGACTTGTATCAGATGAAACCCTTTTCATATACAGCTCGTCGAAGAACTTTGATTCAAACTCGAACCATTTTGAAAAACTTACCTATTGGCCCCTTTAAAGAGGGAATTTTAGCAAAATTATGAAAACTAATTTTGTCTGATCATAGAATAACTAAATGCATTTTGAATGTTTCATACAACCATTAAATATCATTAACAATTTATTATTGAATTTTACAAAAAAGCACTATAAATTTTATATTTAAACATGTAAAATCTATTTTAAATACATTAGGAATAAAATAGTTTTAGGAAAACTGTATATTATAAAACCTATATATTTGGATTTTTGGAGTAAAAGTTTCTTAAATGCTCTCCTGCACAATTCGCAATACAAATTATTCGTACACATATTGGAACACGTATATGAAAGCTTTCAAACACGTTTTGTGTTTGCTGGGTTATTCCCTAGTTGCCACATACTCGTGTTATCTTGAGGTTATCTTGAGATGATTTCGGGGCTTTAGTGTCCCTGCGGCCCGGTCCTCAACCAGGCCTCCACCCCCAGGTAGCAGCTCGTGACAGCTGACTAACACCCAGGTACCTATTTTACTGCTAGGTAACAGGGACATAGGGTGAAAGAAACTCTGCCCATTGTTTCTCGCCGGCGCCCGGGATCGAACCCGGGACCATAGGATCACAAGTCCAGTGTGCTGTCCGCTCGGCTCCCGTGTATCATATTAGACGGGGAACCCAGAGATAACTGGGTCACCCTATGCCTAGGCATCTTCCATACACCATCTCAGTTCTCCCCCACACACTCTCTTTATCTCCACCAATATACATCTACCCCCCCCCCCCCCCATCTCACCCACATGGGGTGAGACGGGCTTGGGGAGTTCTTCCACTCCCCAAGCACAGCCCAAGGCTTGGCTTGACTGAGATGCATGTTCTTGCTGAGATGTGACATGTAATAGCTGAGATGCAACATGATCTCACTGAGAGGAAACATAATCTAGCTGAGATGTGAAATGCTCTAGCTGAGATGTATGATGTTTTATCTCAGATGCGACATATTCTAGCTGAGATGTGACATTTTCTGAGATGTGACATGTTTTAGCAAATACGCGACATGTTCTAGCTGCGATGTGACCTGTTCTAGCCGAGATGGGACATGCTATAGCTGAGATGTGACAAATTCTAGCTTAGGTGCCATATATTCTATCTCAGATACTCTATAATTCATATGCAAGATGGGAGAAAAATAAACAGGGTAAAGATGAGTTACAAGCTAATAAAATTGCCATTTAAGAGGCGACGCAGTATAGATGCATGATTACAACTGTGTCTATACATGTGCACGATTACGCAAGTCTCTACAGGTGCAAGCGTAGTGGACAACCATACAGGTGCTTGACAGTAGATGACCGAATCATGTGCAAGCATGAAAACATACCAATAAAATTGGTATTCTACTGAGCACTCACAGGCTAACTATTATAGGTTCACTAGTAAAGGCTTAGCCAATGCTGGCATTAGCACAGAGACGAAACAGGTGGAAGCTTCGAGGAGAACCAGCACCGGTAGAAGCTCCCAAAATATTGTCTAAATACACGAGGGCACACTCCAACTGATACATTGGCTCTCTTATTGTTAAAAGCTTGAAGGTCTTCGAGGCTAAAATTTGAAATGAAAACTTGAAACATAGGAATGATGCAAAGAGAACCGGATGAGTAAGGATGACGAATATATTAAGACTTAGACTAAATTATATAAACAACCTGATAAGGTTGTTTATCTTTACTTGTTTGAGGACTGTCAGACTAAATTCAAACAACCATCTATTACTATAGCGATAGATCATTTTAGTAGGAATTTGTTTTAAGAATATATAATAAAACTAATGTGAAAACGTTTAATAATTTACAGGATATTTAACGAATTGTGGAAACGATGTATGGTTTACAAAATGTGATGACATCTTGTTTAGGGCTGCGAAGAATAACTCGTCACACACATAACGAGACTACGACGTTATTACAACGCTCGAACAAGTTGTACCAACTTTCTAACACACCTTAAACACTTTAAAACCAGATGTAACAGCTTCGTTACAAGTTGTAGCAAGGTAATGATAGTGACCATTACGTCGAATGTTTGCATGGAAGCATTTAACATAGAGGATCAATATGAAAAAAGTCATTTTAACTGTTCAAACTCATGTCATGATGGAGCTCTGAGGCAGAGACATCAATGACCAGTACTTACCGGAACAATCGGTGCTTGAGCTGATGTATCCTGAAGGACAGAAGCAGCTAGGGCTGCCGTTAACAACTGTACACACTCCAGGACTGCAGTTGGAGTCGGCGCACGCATCAGCTGTGATGCATCACAATTAAGTCATAAATGATTATTTACCAGGAATATCAGTGTTAAGCTGTGTCTGGAACAACACATCTGCTCGGAATGAACTTTTCCCAGGAAACAATTTTAGGTTGCCACAACGTATCTGGAAAGTGTTTGAAAGAATTGGCAACGTTTGTTTTCACGCATTAGATACGTAATTTTGTGTGAATGTAAATAAGTTTCCAAAACCTTCTTCACGAAATGTTAGTTAGAAAAAAAATGAAATCGTTTGGCAACCTTAAATGTTTCATAGAAGTATTTTTTGTAATTGCTTTTATATTTTTATATTTCTATATTTGTATATATATTTCTACATTTAGTATAATAAAACAGGATCATAATAAAGGTTAGTTGGTTCATTTTTATTAATTTTTTTCTTAATGGAGAATCCATGGTGGTGGTGGTTGTTTTTGGTGGGTTAATATGGTTGGTGGTAGTGGTGGTATGTAGTGTAGTAGGAGGTCGAGGAGAAAGCAGGAGGGCGAAGAGGAACGAGGAGTAGGAGGGCGAGGAGGAAGGAGGAGGACGAGGAAGAGTGCAAAGAGAAAGGAGGAGGAGGTCGAGGAAGAAGGAGGAAGAGGGTAAGGAGGAAGGAGGAGTACGAGGGCGAGGTGGAAGGAGGAGTAGGAGGGCGAGGAGGAAGGGGGAGTAGAAGGTCGAGGAGGAACGAGGAAGAGGAAGAAAGAAGAGGGCGGGGAGGAATGAGGAGGGCGAAGTGAAAGGAGGAGGAAAAAGGCGTAGGAGCTCGAAGAGGAAGGAGGAGGAGGTCGAGGAGGAAGAAGGAAGAGAGTGAAGAGGAAGGAGTAGGAGGAAGACGAGGAGTAAGGAGGAGTAGGAGGGCGAGGAGAAAGAAGTAGGAGGGCGAGGAGGAAGGAGGAAGAGGTCGAGGAGGAAGGAGAAGGAGGGCGAGGAGGAAAGAGGAGTGGGAGGTCTAGGAGGAAGGAGGAGTAGGTAGAGGGTGAGAAGGAAGGAGGAGGAGGTCGAAATGGAAGGAGGAGTAGGAGGGCGAGGAGGAAGGAGGAGGGAGGGTTATCATGGGAAAACGCCAAGCAATTAGGAAGAGGAAGGAGGAGGGAGGGTTATCATGGGAAAACGGCAAGCAATTGGGAAGAGAAAGGAGGAAGAAGAAGTAGGAGGAGGGCAAGGAGGAAGAGGGCGAGGAGTAAGAAGGAGGAGGAGGGTGACGAGGAAGGAATAGGAGGAAGGCGAGGAGGAAGAAGTAGAAGGGCGAGGAGGAAGGAGGAAGAGGGTAAGGAGGAAGGAAAGAGAAGGGTGAAGAGGAAGGAGGAGGAGAAAGAAGGAGTAGGAAGGCTAGCACCCACACCCAACTAGCACCCACACCCAGCTGTCACCCACACTCAGCTGTCACCCTCACGCAGCCAGCACCCACACCCACACGTAACTACACACACACCCAGCGAGCACCCACACCCAGCTACAACCACACCCAGCCAGCACCCACACCTAGCCAACACCCACACCCAGCTACACGCACACCCAGCGAGCAATCACACCCAGTTACAACCACACCCAGCGAGCAACCACACCCAGGTACACCCACACCCAGCGATCACCCACACCCAGCGAACACCCACACCCAGCTGTTACCTGCCAGCACTGAATGTTACTCTTATTGTTTGATAAACTGTTCACTTGAGACAGTTAATTAATAAGTAAACGTCAATATATAAGACAAAAGTTTTAAGAATGTTTCACACCTCAATCAAGCAACACAATTTATATCAAATATTTTATGGAATAATACATAAATTTTGTATTTAAACATGATATTAGTGTTAAATCGAATGCATAAGGAGTCAAATTGTTTAAAGAGCGATTTTTAGCAAAATTATGAAAATTAATTTTATATGATCATAGAATAACTAAATGCATTTTGAATGTTTCATACAACCATTAAATATCATTAACAATTTATTAATGAATTTTACAAAAAACATCATAAATTTTATATTTAAACATGAAAAACTATTTGTATTACATTAGCGATAAAATAGTTTTAGGAAAGCTGTATATTATAAAACCTATATGTTTGGATTTTTGGAGTAAAAGTTTCTTAAATGCTCTCCTGCACCATTCTCAATACAAGTTATTCGTACACCTATTGGAACACGTATATGAAAGACGTTTTGTCTTTGCTGGGTTATTCCCTAGTTGCCACATACTCGGGTATCATACTAGAGGAGGAACCCGGTGATGCCTGGGTCACTCTGTGCCTAGGCATCTTCCATACACAATCTCAGTTCTCCCTTCCCCCCCCCCCCCCCCACACACCTTCGTTATCTCCACCAATATACATCTACCCCCCCTCCCCCCCCCCATCTCACCCACATGGGGTGAGACGAGCTTGGGGAGTTCTTCCACTCCCCAAGCCCGCCCCGAGCCTGGCTTGACTGAGGTGCATGTTCTTGTTGAGATGTGACATGTAATTGCTGAGATGCGACATGTTCTGACTGAGAGGAGACATGTTCTAGCTGAGATGCGAAATGCCCTAACTGAGATGCGAAATGCTCTATCTGAGATGTACGATGTTTTATCTAAGATGCGACATGTTCTAGCTGTGATTCGACATATTCTAGGCGAGATGTGATATTTTCTGAGACGCGACATGTTCTAGCAGATCCACGACTTGTTCTAGCTGCGGTGTAACATGTTCTAGCTGAGATGGTACATGCTCTAGCTGTGATGTGACAAATTCTAGCTGAGATGTGACAAATTCTAGCTGAGGTGCCATATATTCTAGCTCAGATGCGATATAATTCATGTGCAAGATGATAGAAAAATAAACAGGTTAAAGATGAGTTACGAGCTTATACAAGTGCCAGCTAAGAGGCGACGCAGTATAGATGTAAGATTAGAACCGTTTCTATACATTTGCACGATTACTTAAGTCTCTACAGATGCAAGCTTAGTGGACAACCAATACAGGTGCTTAACAGTAGGTGAGCCAATCATGTGCAAGCATGAAAACATACCAATACAATTGGTATTCTACTGAGCACTCACAGGCTAGCTATTATAGGTTCACTCCTAAAAGCAAGCCAATGCTGGCATAAGCTCAGAGACGAAACAGGTGCAAGCTTCGAGAAGAACCAGTACTCATAGAAGCTCCCAAAATACTGGAAAAATACACGAGGGCACACTCCAACTGCTACATTGGCTCTCTTATTGTTCAATGCTTGAAGGTCTTCGAGGCTAAATAGATCTGAAATGAAAACTTGAAACATAGGAATGATGTAAAGAGAACCGAATGAGTAAGGATGACGAATATATTAAGACTTAGACTAAATTATATAAACAACCTGATAAGGTTGTTTATCTTTACTTGTTTGAGGAATGTCAGACTTAACTCAAACAATCATCTATTACTATAGCGATAGATCATTTCAGTAGGAATTTGTTTTAATAATATATAATAAAACTAATGCGAAAACGTTTAATAATTTACAGGATATTTAACGAATTGTGGACACGATGTATGGTTTACAAAATGTGATGACATCTTGTTTAGGGCTGCGAAGAATAACTCGTCACACACACAGCGAGACTACGACGTTATTACAACGCTCGAACATGTTGTACCAACATTCTAACACACCTTAAACACTTTATAACTAGATGTAACAGCTTCGTTACAAGTTGCAGCAAGGTAATAATAGCGACCGTTACATCGAATGTTTGCATGGAAGCATTTAACAAAGAGGATCAATATAAAAAAAAGTCATTTTAACTGTTCAAACTCATGTCATGATGGAGCTCTGAGGCAGAGAGATCAATGACCAGTACTTACCGGAACAATTGGTGCCTGAGCTGATGTATCCTGAAGGACAGAAGCAGCTAGGGCTGCCGTTAACAACTGTACACACTCCAGGACTGCAGTTGGAGTTGGCGCACGCGTCAGCTGTGATGCATCACAATTAAGTCATAAATGATTATTTACCAGGAATATCAGTGTTAAGCTGTGTCAGGAACAACACATCTGCTGGGAATGAACTTTTTCCCAGGAAACAATTTTAGGTTGCCACAACGTATCTGGAAAGTGTTTGAAAGAATTGGCAACGTTTGTCTTCACGCATTAGATACGTAATTTTGTGTGAATGTAAATAAGTTTCCACCTATTGCACAAAAAGTTTGTTTGAAAAAAATGAAACCGTTTGGCAACCTTAAATGTTTCATAGAAGTAGTTTTGTTATTACTTTTATATGTTTATATTTTTAAATATATATATATATATATATATATATACATATATATATATATATATATATATATATATATGTATATATATATATATATATGTCGTACCTAGTAGCCAGAACTCACTTCTCAGCCTACTATTCAAGGCCCGATTTGCCTAATAAGCCAAGTTTTCCTGAATTAATATATTTACTATAATTTTTTTCTTATGAAATGATAAAGCAACCCTTTTCTCTATGTATGAGGTCAATTTTTTTTTATTGGAGTTAAAATTAACGTAGATATATGACCGAACCTAACCAACCCTACCTAACCTAACCTAACCTATATTTATAGGTAAGGTTAGGTTAGGTAGCCAAAAAAAGCTAGGTTAGGTTAGGTTAGGAAGGTTAGGTAGACGAAAAAACATTAATTCATGAAAACTTGGCTTATTAGGCAAATCGGGCCTTGAAAAGTAGGCTCAGAAGTGCGTTCTGGCTATTAGGTACGACATATATATATATATATATATATATATATATATATATATATATATATATATATATATATATATATGTCGTACCTAATAGCCAGAACGCACATTTTGGCCTACTATGCAAAGCCCGATTTGCCTAATAAGCCAAGTTTTCCTGAATTAATATATTTTCTCTAATTTTTTTCTTTTGAAATGATAAAGCTACCCATTTCATTATGTATGAGGTCAATTTTGTTTTATTTGAGTTAAAATTAACGTAGATATATGACCGAACCTAACCAACCCTACCTAACCTAACCTAACCTATCTTTATAGATTAGGTTAGGTTAGGTAGCCGAAAAAGTTATGTTAGGTTAGGTTAGGTAGGTTAGGTAGCCGAAAAACAATTAATTCATTAAAACTTGGCTTATTAGGCAAATCGGGCCTTGCATAGTAGGCTGGGAAGTGCGTTCTGGCTATTAGGTACGACATATATATATATATATATATATATATATATATATATATATATATATATATATATATATATATATATATATATATATATATATATATATATATATATATATGCGAACAAGCCTGAATGGTCCCCAGGACAATATGCAGTTATATATATATATATATATATGTCGTACCTAGTAGCCAGAACTCACTTCTCAGCCTACTATTCAAGACCCGATTTGCCTAATAAGCCAAGTTTTCCTGAATTAATATATTTACTATAATTTTTTTCTTATGAAATGATAAAGCTACCCTTTTCTCTATGTATGAGGTCAATTTTTTTTTATTGGAGTTAAAATTAACGTAGATATATGACCGAACCTAACCAACCCTACCTAACCTAACCTAACCTATATTTATAGGTAAGGTTAGGTTAGGTAGCCAAAAAAAGCTAGGTTAGGTTAGGTTAGGTAGGTTAGGTAGACGAAAAAACATTAATTCATGAAAACTTGGCTTATTAGGCAAATCGGGCCTTGAATAGTAGGCTGAGAAGTGAGTTCTGGCTACTAGGTACGACATATATATATATATATATATATATATATATATATATATATATATATATATATATATATATATATATATATATATATATATATAGTTATATATGTATATGTATATAATATATATATATATAATATATAACTATATATATATATATATATGTATATATATATTTCTACACATAGTAAAATATAACAGGATCATAATAAAGGTTGGTTTGATAATTTTTATTCATTTTTTTACTTAATGGAAAATCCATGGTGGTGGTGGTTGTTTTTGGTGGGTTAATATGGTTGGTGGTAGTGGTGGTATGTAGTGTAGTAGGAGGTCGAGGAGAAAGGAGGAGGGCGAAGAGGAACGAGGAGTAGGAGGGCGATGAGGAAGGAGGAGGACGAGGAAGAGTGCAAGCAGAAAGGAGGAGGATGTCGAGGAGGAAGGGGGAGTACGAGGCCGAGGAGGAAGGTGGAGGGCGAGGAGGAAGGAGGAGGAGAGCGGGGAGGAAGGAGGAGGAGGGCGAGGAGTAAGAAGGAGGAAGGCGGAGGGCGAAGTGGAATTAGGAGGGCGAGGAGGAAGGAGGAGTAGGAGGTCGAGATGGAGGGAGAGAAGGAAGAAGGAGTAGGAGCTAGAAAAGGAAGAAGGAGGAGGTCGAGGAGGAAGAAGGAAGAGAGCGAAGAGGAAGGAGGAGGAGGAGGAGGGGGAGGAAGGAGAAGGGCGAGGAGGAAGGAGGAGTAGGAGGGCGAGGAGGAAGGAGAAGTAGGAGGGCGAGGAGGAAGGAGGAGTAGGAGGGCGAGGAGGAAGGAGGAAGAAGAAAGAGGAGGGCGAAGAGGAAAGAGGAGTGGGAGGTCTAGGAGAAAGGAGGAGGAGAGCGAGGAGGAAGGAGGAGGAAGGAGGAGGAGGGCGAGGAGGAAGGAGGAGGAGGGCGAGGAGGAAGGAAGACGAGGAGGAAGGAGGAGGAGGGCGAAGAGGAAGGAGGAGGAGGAGGAGTGCGAGGAGGAAGGAAAAAGAAGTGTGAGGAGGAAGGAGGAGTAGGAAGGCTAACACCCACACCCAGCTGTCAACCACACCCAGCTGTCAACCACACCCAGCCTGCACCCACACCCACACCCAGCTACACCCACACCCAGCTACAACCACACCCAGCTGCAACTACACCTAGCTACGCCCACACCCAGCGAGCACCCACACCCAGCGAGCACCCACACCCAGCGAGCATCCACACCCAGCATTCACCTGCCAGCACCGTTTGATAAACTGTTCACTTGAGACAGTTCATAAGTACACGTCAATATATAAGACAACAAAAATTTTAAGAATGTTTCACACCTCAATCAAGCCACATTTACAATTTATATCAATTATTTTATGGAATAATACATAAATTTTGTATTTAAACGTGATATTAGTGTTAATTGTAATACATAAAGAGTCAAATTGTTTTAATTAAAGGAGGCATTAGATTAGTTTATTAAAAGTTGTTCAATGTCAACCAATATTTTTTGACTAGTTGTATACGATAAGGGCTGCAATTGTTCTAAGTTTAAGTACTGCAGCCTAAATAGAAAGGGAGATTTAATTTTGTCGAGTGTGTTTTTTCAAGGAATATTACACATTTTTAAGTGTGTGTATATACAACCACACGTTTCAGATATAATCATTCTATGACACTTTTCTGACACATTAGCACATAATAAAGGTATCTGAAGTTGGGGATTTTCCGAAACATGTTTAGTTTTCCTAACATAAATAGTCAAAGTTCCCCCCCAAAAAATTATGCAAATGTAACATGTTTATTCCTATTATAAAATCAATAAATGAACATAGGAAAATACTCTGACTACAGATTTTAGAGACATACCCTCTACATATATGGTGTAAGTGTCATGTAAATTGAATAAAAAATGAAAGAGTTATATAAACGTTTATGTTACTTGAAATAAATAAGTAAAAAATAAAGTCTAATGTGCTGCCATCTGTGGATGAGGTTGACATCAACCAATTTCCTGGCCCCTTTGGCACCCTTACAGATAGGTTTACGTGCCGTCAGGTGTATAAGTTTCATGCAAATCGATAAAGAAATAAAAAAAATAAAGTTAGAAAAAAAAATTAACTTAATTTTTTTTATAATAAACCTAATTATAATTTTGTTAATATATGCTATTGTGATAGCTGAGAGTCAGACATGATTTCAGTTGACACTTATCTTTGATAATCGTCTTTGAACGTTTTGGAAAAATTTTGACACCTAATTCAATATTTTTTCCCTTCCTATTTATGCTACGATGCTGAGACTTGTATCAGATGAAACCCTTTTCATATACAGCTCGTCGAAGAACTTTGATTCAAACTCGAACCATTTTGAAAAACTTACCTATTGGCCCCTTTAAAGAGCGAATTTTAGCAAAATTATGAAAACTAATTTTATCTGATCATAGAATAACTGAATGCATTTTGAATGTTTCATACAACCATTAAATATCATTAACAATTTATTATTGAATTTTACAAAAAAGCACTATAAATTTTATATTTAAACATGTAAAATCTATTTTAAATACATTAGGAATAAAATAGTTTTAGGAAAACTGTATATTATAAAACCTATATGTTTGGATTTTTGGAGTAAAAGTTTCTTAAATGCTCTCCTGCACAATTCGCAATACAAATTATTCGTACACATATTGGAACACGTATATGAAAGCTTTCAAACACGTTTTGTGTTTGCTGGGTTATTCCTTAGTTGCCACATACTCGTGTTATCTTGAGGTTATCTTGAGATGATTTCGGGGCTTTAGTGTCCCTGCGGCCCGGTCCTCAACCAGGCCTCCACCCCCAGGTAGCAGCTCGTGACAGCTGACTAACACCCAGGTACCTATTTCACTGCTAGATAACAGGGGCATAGGGTGAAAGAAACTCTGCCCATTGTTTCTCGCCGGCGCCCGGGATCGAACCCGGGACCATAGGATCACAAGTCCAGTGTGCTGTCCGCTCGGCTCCCGTGTATCATATTAGACGGGAAACCCAGAGATAACTGGGTCACCCAATGCCTAGGCATCTTCCATACACCATCTCAGTTCTCCCCCCCACACACCCTCTTTATCTCCACCAATATACATCTACCCCCCCCCCACCCATCTCACCCACATGGGGTGAGATGGGCTTGGGGAGTTCTTCCACTCCCCAAGCACAGCCCGAGGCCTGGCTTGACTGAGATGCATGTTCTTGTTGAGATGTGACATGTAATAGCTGAGATGCAACATGATCTCACTGAGAGGAAACATAATCTAGCTGAGATGTATGATGTTTTATCTTAGATGCGACATATTCTAGCTGAGATGTGACATTTTCTGAGATGCGACATGTTTTAGCAAATACACGACATGTTCTAGCTGCGATGTGACTTGTTCTAGCCGAGATGGGACATGCTATAGCTGAGATGTGACAAATTTTAGCTTAGGTGCCATATATTCTAGCTCAGATACTCTATAATTCATATGCAAGATGAGAGAAAAATAAACAGGGTAAAGATGAGTTACAAGCTAATAAAATTGTCATTTAAGAGGCGACGCAGTATAGATGCAAGATTAGAACTGTGTCTATACATGTGCACGATTACGCAAGTCTCTACAGGTGCAAGCGTAGTGGACAACCATACAGGTGCTTGACAGTAGATGACCGAATCATGTGCAAGCATGAAAACATACCAATAAAATTGGTATTCTACTGAGCACTCACAGGCTAACTATTATAGGTTCACTAGTAAAGGCAAGCCAATGCTGGCATAAGCACAGAGACGAAACAGGTGGAAGCTTCGAGGAGAACCAGCACCGGTAGAAGCTCCCAAAATATTGTCTAAATACACGAGGGCACACTCCAACTGATACATTGGCTCTCTTATTGTTAAAAGCTTGAAGGTCTTCGAGGCTAAAATTTGAAATGAAAACTTGAAACATAGGAATGATGCAAAGAGAACCGGATGAGTAAGGATGACGAATATATTAAGACTTAGACTAAATTATATAAACAACCTGATAAGGTTGTTTATCTTTACTTGTTTGAGGACTGTCAGACTAAACTCAAACAACTATCAATTACTATAGCGATAGATCATTTTAGTAGGAATTTGTTTTAAGAATATATAATAAAACTAATGTGAAAACGTTTAATAATTTACAGGATATTTAACGAATTGTGGACACGATGTATGGTTTACAAAATGTGATGACATCTTGTTTAGGGCTGCGAAGAATAACCCGTCACACACACAACGAGACTACGACGTTGTTACAACGCTCAAACAAGTTGTACCAACATTCTAACACACCTTAAACACTTTATAACCAGATGTAACAGCTTCGTTACAAGTTGTAGCAAGGTAATGATAGTGACCGTTACGTCGAATGTTTGCATGGAAGCATTTAACATAGAGGATCAATATAAAAAAAAAGTCATTTTAACTGTTCAAACTCATGTCATGATGGAGCTCTGAGGCAGAGAGATCAATGACCAGTACTTACCGGAACAATTGGTGCCTGAGCTGATGTATCCTGAAGGACAGAAGCAGCTAGGGCTGCCGTTAACAACTGTACACACTCCAGGACTGCAGTTGGAGTCGGCGCACGCGTCAGCTGTGATGCATCACAATTGGGTCATAAATGATTATTTACCAGGAATATCAGTGTTAAGCTGTGTCAGGAACAACACATCTGCTGGGAATGAACTTTTCCCAGGAAACAATTTTAGGTTGCCACAACGTATCTGGAAAGTGTTTGAAAGAATTGGCAACGTTTGTTTTCACGCATTAGATACGTAATTTTGTGTGAATGTAAATAAGTTTCCAAAACCTTCTTCACGAAATGTTAGTTAGAAAAAAATGAAATCGTTTGGCAACCTTAAATGTTTCATAAGAGTATTTTTTGTTATTGCTTTTATATTTTTATATTTCTATATTTGTATATATATTTCTACATTTAGTATAATAAAACAGGATCATAATAAAGGTTAGTTGGTTCATTTTTATTCATTTTTTTCTTAATGGAGAATCCATGGTGGTGGTGGTTGTTTTTGGTGGGTTAATATGGTTGGTGGTAGTGGTGGTATGTAGTGTAGTAGGAGGTCGAGGAGAAAGCAGGAGGGCGAAGAGGAACGAGGAGTAGGAGGGCGAGGAGGAAGGAGGAGGACGAAGAGGAACGAGGAGTAGGAGGGCGAAGAGGAAGGAGGCGTAGGTCGAGGAGAAAGGGGGAGGAGGGCAAGGAGGAAGGAGGAGTACGAGGGCGAGGAGGAAGGACGAGGGCGAGGAGGAAGGACGAGGGCGAGGAGGAAGGACGAGGGCGAGGAGGAAGGACGAGGGCGAGGAGGAAGGACGAGGGCGAGGAGGAAGGAGGAAGGAGGAGTACGAGGGCGAGGAGGAATTAGGAGTACGAGGGCGAGGAGGAAGGAGGAGTACGAGGGCGAGGAGGAATTAGGAGTACGAGGGCGAGGTGGAAGGAGGAGTAGGAGGTCGAGGAGGAAGGGGGAGTAGGAGGTCGAGGTGGAACGAGGAAGAGGAAGAAAGAAGAGGGCGGGGAGGAATGAGGAGGAGGAAGGAGGAGGGCGAAGTGGAAGGAGGAGGAAGAAGGCGTAGGAGCTCGAAGAGGAAGGAGGAGGAAGAAGGAAGAGAGCGAAGAGGAAGGAGTAGGAGGAAGGAGGAGTAGGAGAACGTGGAGGAAGAAGAAGTAGGATGGCGAGGAGGAGGGAGGAGTAGGAGGGCGAGGAGGAAGGAGGAAGAGGGCGAGGAGGAAGGAGAAGGAGGGCGAGGAGGAAAGAGGAGTGGGAGGTCTAGGAGGAGTAGGAGGAAGGAGGTGGAGGGTGAGAAGGAAGGAGGAGGAGGTCGAGGTGGAAGGAGGAGTAGGAGGGCGAGGAGGAAGGAGGAGGGAGGGTTATCATGGGAAAACGGCAAGCAATTGGGAAGAGGAAGGAGGAAGAAGAAGTAGGAGGAGGGCAAGGAGGAAGAGGGCGAGGAGTAAGAAGGAGGAGGAGGAGGGTGACGAGGAAGGAATAGGAGGAAAAAGTACAAGGGCGAGGAGGAAGGAGGAAGAGGGTAAGGAGGAAGGAAAGAGAAGGGTGAAGAGGAAGGAGGAGGAGAAAGAAGGAGTAGGAAGGCTAGCACCCACACCCAACTAGCACCCACACCCAGCTGTCACCCACACTCAGGTGTCACCCTCACGCAGCCAGCACCCACACCCACACGTAACTACACACACACCCAGCGAGCACCCACACCCAGCAACAACCACACCCAGCCAGCACCCACACCTAGCCAACACCCACACCCACACGTAACTACACACACACCCAGCGAGCACCCACACCCAGCTACAACCAGACCCTGCCAGCACCCACACCCAGCTACAACCACACCCAGCCAGCACCCACACCCAGCTACACGCACACCCAGCGAGTACCAGCACCCAGCTACAACCACACCCAGCCAGCACCCACACCTAGCCAACACCCACACCCAGCTACACGCACACCCAGCGAGCAATCACACCCAGTTACAACCACACCCAGCGAGCACCAACACCCAGCTAAAACCACACCCAGCCAGCACCCACACCTAGCCAACACCCACACCCAGCTACACGCACACCCAGCGAGCAATCACACCCAGTTACAACCACACCCAGCGAGCACCAACACCCAGCGAACACCCACACCCAGCTGTTACCTGCCAGCACTGAATGTTACTCTTTTTGTTTGATAAACTGTTCACTTGAGACAGTTAATAAATAGGTACACGTCAATATATAAGACAACAAAATGTTTTAAGAATGTTTCACACCTCAATCAAGCAACACAATTTATATAAATATTTTATGGAATAATACATAAATTTTGTATTTAAAGATATTAGTGTTAAGTGGAATGCATAAGGAGTCAAATTGTTTAAAGAGCGATTTTTAGCAAAATTATGAAAACTAATTTTATATGATCATAGAATAACTAAATGCATTTTGAATGTTTCATACAACCATTAAATATCATTAACAATTTATTAATGAATTTTACAAAAAATATCATAAATTTTATATTAAAACATGAAAAACTATTTATATTACATTAGCGATAAAATAGTTTTAGGAAAGCTGTATATTATAAAACCTATATGTTTGGATTTTTGGAGTAAAAGTTTCTTAAATGCTCTCCTGCACCATTCTCAATACAAGTTATTCGTACACCTATTGGATCACGTATATGAAAGACGTTTTGTCTTTGCTGGGTTATTCCCTAGTTGCCACATACTCGTGTATCATACTAGAGGAAAAACCCGGTGATGCCTGGGTCACTCTGTGCCTAGGCATCTTCCATACACCATCTCAGTTCTGCCCCCTCCCCCCTACACACCTTCGTTTTCTCCACCAATATACATCTACCCCAATCCCCCCCCCATCTCACCCACATGGGGTGAGACGAGCTTGGGAAGTTCCTCCACTCCCCAAGCACGCCTCGAGGCCTGGCTTGACTGAGGTGCATGTTCTTGCTGAGATGTGACATGTAATAGCTGAGATGCGACATGTTTTGACTGAGAGGAGACATGTTCTAGCTGAGATGCGAAATGCCCTAACTGGGATGCGAAATGCTCTATCTGAGATGTACGATGTTTTATCTAAGATGCGACATGTTCTAGCTGTGATTCGACATATTCTAGGCGAGATGTGATATTTTCTGAGACGCGACATGTTCTAGCAGATCCACGACTTGTTCTAGCTGCGGTGTAACATGTTCTAGCTGAGATGGTACATGCTCTAGCTATGATGTGACAAATTCTAGCTGAGATGTGACAAATTCTAGCTGAGGTGCCATATATTCTAGCTCAGATGCGATATAATTCATGTGCAAGATGATAGAAAAATAAACAGGTTAAAGATGAGTTACGAGCTTATACAAGTGTCAGCTAAGAGGCGACGCAGTATAGATGCAAGATTAGAACCGTTTCTATACATTTGCACGATTACTCAAGTCTCTACAGGTGCAAGCTTAGTGGACAACCAATACAGGTGCTTGACAGTAGATGAGCCAATTATGTGCAAGCATGAAAACATTACAATACAATTGGTATTCTACTGAGCACTCACAGGCTAGCTATTATAGGTTCACTCCTAAAAGCAAGCCAATGCTGGCATAAGCTCAGAGACGAAACAGGTGCAAGCTTCGAGAAGAACCAGTACTCATAGAAGCTCCCAAAATACTGGCAAAATACACGAGGGCACACTCCAACTGCTACATTGGCTCTCTTATTGTTAAGTGCTTGAAGGTCTTCGAGGCTAAATAGATCTGAAATGAAAACTTGAAACATAGGAATGATGTAAAGAGAACCGGATAAGTAAGGATGACGAATATATTAAGACTTAGACTAAATTATATAAACAACCTGATAAGGTTGTTTATCTTTACGTGTTTGAGGACTGTCAGACTAAACTCAAACAACCATCTATTACTATAGCGATAGATCATTTTAGTAGGAATTTGTTTTAAGAATATATAATAAAACTAATGTGAAAACGTTTAATAATTTACAGGATATTTAACGAATTGTGGACACGATGTATGGTTTACAAAATGTGATGACATCTTGTTTAGGGCTGCGAAGAATAACCCGTCACACACACAACGAGACTACGACGTTATTACAACGCTCGAACAAGTTGTACCAACATTCTAACACACCTTAAACACTTTATAACCAGATGTAACAGCTTCGTTACAAGTTGTAGCAAGGTAATAATAGCGACCGTTACGTCGAATGTTTGCATGGAAGCATTTAACATAGAGGATCAATATAAAAAAAAGTCATTTTAACTGTTCAAACTCATGTCATGATGGAGCTCTGAGGCAGAGAGATCAATGACCAGTACTTACCGGAACAATTGGTGCCTGAGCTGATGTATCCTGAAGGACAGAAGCAGCTAGGGCTGCCGTTAACAACTGTACACACTCCAGGACTGCAGTTGGAGTCGGCGCACGCGTCAGCTGTGATGCATCACAATTAAGTCATAAATGATTATTTACCAGGAATATCAGTGTTAAGCTGTGTCAGGAACAACACATCTGCTGGGAATGAACTTTTCCCAGGAAACAATTTTAGGTTGCCACAACGTATCTGGAAAGTGTTTGAAAGAATTGGCAACGTTTGTCTTCACGCATTAGATATGTAATTTTGTGTGAATGTAAATAAGTTTCCACCTATTGCACAAAAAGTTTGTTTGAAAAAAATGAAACCGTTTGGCAACCTTAAATGTTTCATAGAAGTAGTTTTGTTATTACTTTTATATGTTTATATTTTTAAATATATATATATATATATATATATATATATATATATATATATATATATATATATATATATATATATATATATATCTATATATATATATATATATATATATATATATATATATATATATATATATATATATATATATATATTTCTACATATAGTAAAATAAAACAGGATCATAATAAAGGTGGGTTTGTTAATTTTTATTAATTTTTTTTACTTAATGTAGAATCCATGGTGGTGGTGGTTGTTTTTGGAGGGTTAATATGGTTGGTGGTAGTGGTGGTATGTAGTGTAGTAGGAGGTCGAGGAGAAAGGAGGAGGGCGAAGAGGAACGAGGAGTAGGAGGGCGATGAGGAAGGAGGAGGACGAGGAAGAGTGCAAGGAGAAAGGAGGAGGATGTCGAGGAGGAAGGGGGAGTACGAGGGCGAGGAGGAAGGAGGAGGGCGAGGAGGAAGGAGGCATAGGTCGAGGAGGAAGGAGGAGTAGGAGGGCGAGGAGGAAGGAGGAGGAGTGCAAGGAGGTAGGAGGAGGAAGGAGGAGTACGAGGGCGAGGAGGAATGAGGAGTACGAGGGCTAGGAGGAGGGCGAACAGGATGGAGGAGGGCGAGGAGGAAGGAGGAGTAGGAGATCGAGGAGGAAGGGGGCGTAAGAGGTCGAGGAGGAAGGTGGAGGGCGAGGAGGAAGGAGGAGTAGGAGAGCGAGGAGGAAGGAGGAGTAGGAGAGCGAGGAGGAAGAATGAGTATGAGGGCGAAGAGGAAGGAGGAGTACGAGGAGGAAGCAGTAGTAGGAAGTCGAGGAGGAAGGGGCAGTAGGAGGACGAGGAGGAAGAAGGAGGAGGAGGAAGAAGGAGCAGGGCGAGGAGGAGGAGGGCAAGGAAGAAGAAGGAGGGCGAAGAGGAAGAAAGAGGTGGGTGAGGAGGTAGAAAGGGGAAGGCGAGGAGGAAGGAGGTGAAGGATGAGAAGGAAGGAGGAGGAGGAGGAAGTAGGTGGAGATTGAGAAGGAAGGAGGAGGAGGTCGAGGTGGAAGGAGGAGTATGACGGCAAGGAGGAATGAGGAGTAGAAAAAAAGAGGAGGAGGAGGAGGAGGGCGAAGACGAAGGAATAGGAAGAAGGCGAGGAGGAAGGAGTAGGAGGGCGAGAAAGAAGGAGGTGGAGGGCAAGGAGGAAGGAGGGCGAAGAGGAAGGAGGAGGAGGAGGAAGAGGAGGGCGAGGAAGAAGGAAAAAGAAGGGTGAGGAGGAAGGAGGAGTATGAAGGCTAGCACCCACACCCAGCTGTCACCCACACCCAGCCAGCACCACACCCAGCTACACGCACACCCAGCGAGCATCCACACCCAGCAACAATCACACCCAGCGAGCACCCACACCCAGCCAGTACCCACACCCAGCTAAACGCACACCCAGCGAGCATCCACACCCAGCAACAACCACACCCAGCTACACCCACACCCAGCAAGCACCCACACCCAGCGAACACCCACACCCAGCTGTTACCTGCCAGCACCGAATGTTACTCTTCTTGTTTGATAAACTGTTCACTTGAGACAGTTAATAAATAGGTACAAGTCAATATATAAGACAACAAAAAGTTTTAAGAATGTTTCACACCTCAATCAAGCAACACTTACAATTTATATCAATTATTTTATGGAATAATACATAAATTTTGTATTTCAACATGATATTAGTGTTAAGTGGAATACATAAGGAGTCAAATTGTTTTAATGAACGATTTTTGGCAAAATTATGAAAACTAATTTTATCTGATCATAGAATAACTGAATGTATTTTGAATGTTTCCTACAACCATTAAATATCGTAAACAATTTATTAATGAATTTTACAAAAACACCATAAATTTGATAGTTAAACATGTAAAAACTATTTGTAATTCATTAGCAGTAAAATAGATTTAGGAAAACTGTATATTATGAATCCTATATGTTTGTATTTTTGGAGTAAAAGTTTCAGGAATGGCGCAGGAATTCTCTCCTGCGTCATTAACAATATAAGTAATTCGTACACCTATTGGAACACGTTTATGAAAGCTTTTAAAGACGTTTTGTCTTTGCTGGGTTATTCCCTAGTTGCCACATACTCGTGTATCATACTAGAGGGGGAACCCGGTGATGCCTGGGTCACCCTGTGCCTAGGCATCTTCCATACATACTCTCAGTTCTCCCCCACACACCCTCCTTATCTCCACCAATATGGGAGGGGTGTGCTGATTATCTGCAGGAGAAAGTGGGGGCGTGGAGAAGGCGGGGAAGCACAGTTTACTGGCTACAAGAGATGTTGGGAGATGTGGAAGGGGAGGGGTAGGGAGTAGGTGCCTTCATTGGGGAGAAAGGTTACAGGTTTGAAGGATGTCTCTGGAAGAAGGGGGTGGTGGAGGAGGGTGGGCCTGCAAGAGAGATGGACTAGAGAAGTGTGCATGAGTAGGGAGTAATGAGAAGGAAGGGGAAGTGTGCATGGGGAGGGAAGTAATGGGAAAGAAGGGGAAGTGTGCATGGGGAGGGAAGTGATGAGAGGGGAGAGGGAAGTGAAGGGAAGCAATGAGAAAGGAGGGAAGCAATGAGAGAGGAGGGAAGCAATGAGAGAGGAGGGAAGCAATGAGAGAGGAGGGAAGCAATGAGAGGGAAGGGGAAGCAATAAGAGGGAAGGGGGAAGCAATGAGAGGGAAGGGGAAGCAATGAGAGGGGAGGGGGAGGCAATGAGAGGGAAGGGGAAGCAATGAGAGAGGAAGAGGAAGCAATGAGAGGAGAGGGGAAGCAATGAGAGAAGAGGGGAAGCAATGAGAGGGGAGGGGGAAGCAATGAGAGGGAAGGGGAAGCAATGAGAGGAGAGGGGGAAGCAATGAGAGGGGAGGGGGAAGCAATGAGAGGGGAGGGGGAGCAATGAGAGGGGAGGGGGAGCAATGAGAGGGGAGGGGAAGCAATGAGAGGGAAGGGGAAGCAATGAGAGGGGAGGGGAAGCAACGAGAGGGAATAGGGAAGCAATGAGAGGGGAGGAGGAGCAATGAGAGGGGAGGGGAAGCAATGAGAGGGAAGGGGAAGCAATGAGAGGGGAGGGGAAGCAACGAGAGGGAATAGGGAAGCAATGAGAGGGGAGGGGGAGCAATGAGAGGGGAGGGGAAGCAATGAGAGGGAAGGGGAAGCAATGAGAGGGGAGGGGAAGCAACGAGAGGGAATAGGGAAGCAATGAGAGGGGAGGGGGAGCAATGAGAGGGGAGGGGAAGCAATGAGAGGGAAGGGGAAGCAATGAGAGGGGAGGGGAAGCAATGAGAGGGGAGGGGAAGCAATGAGAGGGAAGGGGAAGCAATGAGAGGGGAGGGGAAGCAACGAGAGGGAATAGGGAAGCAATGAGAGGGGAGGGGGAGCAATGAGAGGGGAGGGGAAGCAATGAGAGGGGAGGGTAAGCAACGAGAGGGAATAGGGAAGCAATGAGAGGGGAGGGGGAGCAATGAGAGGGGAGGGGAAGCAACGAGAGGGAATAGGGAAGCAATGAGAGGGGAGGGGGAGCAATGAGAGGGGAGGGGAAGCAATGAGAGGGAAGGGGAAGCAATGAGAGGGGAGGGGAGAGGAAGCAATGAGAGCTGAAGGGGAGGGAAGTCAAGGGAGAGCTGGTTGGGCAGGATGTTCACCGGAGTATTGCTTATGATCTTGGCCTTCATCTGTACTGAACGAACATCACTGCTAATTGATCTTTTCCATTTACTTATTATTGTAAAGTATACATAGAGCGCAAGTGTTCGCGGTGCAATACTATAAGATCATTAGTATTGCAGAATGTATAAGTACATTTTGCTATTCAACTGACTAGATCATGTCCGAGACGCATTGGTAACTTTTCCTAGACGATCCTTCACACCAGTAACCACAGGCGCCCTCACTGCCTGGGCCCCAACTTAACCATAATGTTACGTTAGTTTGCAATGATGCTACCTTGCAGTGATGCTACCTTGCAGTGATGCTACCTTGCAGTGATGCTACCTTGCAATGATGTCTTGTTGCAATTATGCTACATTGCAATGATGCTACCTTGCAGTGATGCCACCTTGCAGTGATGTCACCTTGCAGTGATGCTACCGTGCAATGATGCTACCGTGCAATACAAGTCTAACTTGGGCAAAACCATAATTTTTTCAGTATATCAAGAATTTCATTACATTGAACGAAATGATCTCCAACTACTACTCCTCGTCCTACTTACTGAAAATGTGTGATTCACTTAGAAATATTTCTTAACAGTTGACTCAGCTCAATAACTGCTACGTGATCCTCTTGTTTTAACACACACCCGTATTCTTAATGCACCCCAAATTATGCTTTCTGACCTTTCCATCTTGTAACACAAATCAATGCTGTGCAAAACCAGAATTTCATAAGAACTGCTTTCCGGTGAACGAACAGTAGTCCTGAGTGAAACTGTCCTAAACAATAAGAAATTTTCCTTTAAGCTTCGATCATACCACAGACATATCCGTCTCACTCTCCCAAAGCTGTTTCACATATGCCTTTCTTTCTCCCAGCCCTAGTATACCACGTTCCAACTTTGCAACTTTTGCGATGAGGAACATCCATTTTGATGTTTGCAATGTTAGTCAAATTTGTATGTTGCAACCGCACCCTTGTTGCACACTGTCAGAGTCAGTCGTGGTCACTAAACTCATAACTTCCATGTGGTCACACCACCTTGCTGCCACACGCTCACAACCCCTCACTACCATGTGGTCACACCACCTTGCTGCCACACGCTCACAACCCCTCACTACCATGTGGTCACACCACCTTGCTGCCACACGCTCACAACCCCTCACTACCATGTGGTCACACCACCTTGCTGCCACACGCTCACAACCCCTCACTACCATGTGGTCACACCACCTTGCTGCCACACGCTCACAACCCCTCACTACCATGTGGTCACACTACCTTGCTGCCACACGCTCACAACCCCTCACTACCATGTGGTCACACTACCTTGCTGCCACACGCTCACAACCCCTCACTACCATGTGGTCACACTACCTTGCTGCCACACGCTCACAACCCCTCACTACCATGTGGTCACACCACCTTGCTGCCACACGCTCACAACCCCTCACTACCATGTGGTCACACCACCTTGCTGCCACACGCTCACAACCCCTCACTACCATGTGGTCACACCACCTTGCTGCCACATGCTCATAACCCCTCACTACCATGTGGTCACACTACCTTGCTGCCACACGCTCACAACCCCTCACTTCTGTGTGGTCACACCACCTTGCTGCCACACGCTCACAACCCCTCACTTCTGTGTGGTCACACCACCTTGCTGCCACATGCTCATAACCCCTCACTTCTGTGTGGTCACAACCCAGGTTAATATGTTACCTGGACCATTACACCTGTAATTTATTACCAGGTTCATATGTTACCTGGACCATTACACCTGTAATTTATTACCAGGTTCATATGTTACCTGGACCATTACACCTGTAATTTATTACCAGGTTTATATCTTACCTGGACCATTACACCTGTAATTTATTACCAGGTTCATATGTTACCTGGACCATTACACCTGTAATTTATTACCAGGTTCATATGTTACCTGGACCATTACACCTGTAATTTATTACCAGGTCTTTCAACATTTCAGCCATTCGCTATTACCGTCCAAAACTAGACAGTCACTACAACGATCACTGGGTGTGTAAATGACTTACTTCCCGAGACACTGCCCAAAAACTGAGTGTTTTAAGAACAATTAATAATACTCAAGACTGACTTTACCTGCAGCACACTTTGAAAAGACAAGGGAATGATCGTCCACTATCTGAAAATCTTATTCTTATTATGATAATTTATATTATATAACTAAAATCTGTAATAATTTAAATGATTATATAAACCGTCTGATATAAAAACTTGACGGTGAAGCTTTTCTAGAAATTATCAGAACAAAATGAGATATTTTGATTTAAACTAATTAATACAAAAACGGTAAATTCCCCTTTTTCTGCTGTGAAGGCATGCATTTATGCCACACTCTAGCAGATAATATATATTGCAATATAGGGGATTTGAATAACACTTTAGTTGCTAGTTTACAAAGATGGTGACATGAAATACTTGCATGAGACACAAAGAAGCTAAACACACATGTGCTCATACACAAACACAAGCTGTATAATCATGGCGACCTGTGCTCCTCACCTGTGCATGTTGTGCCCTTAAATACTTCACCAGCGGGACACACACATTGTGCTACCATCTTGCCAGTTCCGCATTTATGGTTCCCTTCCTCACCGCTATGGTCTTTTCCCTGAGAAAAACTATTTTAATATTTTGAAAACAATTTTATTGTTAATTTAGCTTTTGTAGCAGTACACACACTCATCAGTTATATGACATGCCGAGATCTACAGGTCTCGGCGTGAATATTTTGTATTCCCATATCATAACTACTTATTATATTAACCACGAATCTGTCTTCCATAATTATTTCGTTTAAAATGTCATTGTTTGCGAGGTTTCCATCTAGTTGTATTGTTCTCTAGCTTTGTTGTCTCCGAGAAAAATAAAATCCAGGCCACTCTGTGTCTTTGAACTGTGTGGAGATAGATAATTTAACACTAAGGTAATTATTATATCTACTATCATGTATAATACATACATCTAGGTAACTTGGAAGATAAAAATTGTGGTTTAATTAATTGGCAACATGTTATAACGCGAAATATAGTTTTGTTAGATATAATGATCAGTATTGGTTTATTATTACCAGATTCTCTATTGTATAAAGAACTAATATATATGAAATTTTCCCATCAAAGTTAATCATATATGAGTGTGTATTTCTCAATAAAGTTCTTGATTGATCTAATCTCTTATGATAACAAAGTTAAGTATAGAAAGTCTTATAAGACTACGGATACAATAATTACCAAGTAATAAGAACTAACAGATATACAAACTCACGTGTCCGTGGTGTCCGTGGCGGAGACTGACGTCACTCATGACGCCAGCTGTGATGAGCAGTACTATGGCTGCCACAAGCACTGTACACCGCATGTTGATCATCTCGGCACTGTCTCGTGTACTGGCACACTAGCTGGGCACTGGGGAGACACCAGACTGTTACTGCCTGGACACTGGGGAGACACCAGACTGTTACTGCCTGTACACTGGGGAGACACCAGACTGTTACTGCCTGGACACTGGGGAGACACCAGACTGTTACTGCCTGGACACTGGGGAGACACCAGACTGTTACTGCCTGGACACTGGGGAGACACCAGACTGTTACTGCCTGGACACTGGGGAGACACCAGACTGTTACTTCCTGGACACTGGGGAGACACCAGACTGTTACTTCCTGGACACTGGGGAGACACCAGACTGTTACTGCCTGGACACTGGGGAGACACCAGACTGTTACTTCCTGGACACTGGGGAGACACCAGACTGTTACTGCCAGGACACTGGGGAGACACCAGACTGTTACTGCCTGGACACTGGGGAGACACCAGACTGTTACTGCCAGGACACTGGGGAGACACCAGACTGTTACTGCCTGGACACTGGGGAGACACCAGACTGTTACTGCCAGGACACTGGGGAGACACCAGACTGTTACTGCCTGGACACTGGGGAGACACCAGACTGTTACTGCCTGGACACTGGGGAGACACCAGACTGTTACTGCCAGGACACTGGGGAGACACCAGACTGTTACTACCTGGGCACTGGGGAGACACCAGACTGTTACTGCCTGGACACTGGGGAGACACCAGACTGTTACTGCCAGGACACTGGGGAGACACCAGACTGTTACTGCCTGGACACTGGGGAGACACCAGACTGTTACTGCCTGGACACTGGGGAGACACCAGACTGTTACTGCCAGGACACTGGGGAGACACCAGACTGTTACTGCCAGGACACTGGGGAGACACCAGACTGTTACTGCCTGGACACTGGGGAGACACCAGACTGTTACTGCCAGGACACTGGGGAGACACCAGACTGTTACTGCCAGGACACTGGGGAGACACCAGACTGTTACTGCCAGGACACTGGGGAGACACCACTGACTTCACAGAGCTGTGAGCGTGAACGTCAAGAAAAAAAGGAGGGAATTAGATTCCAATTCAACTTTGAAATGGATGGAAGGAGCCAGATTGTTAAGAGATGAGAGGAAAGGCTGGAAAACACTTAGGTTATGAGGCCATAAAGCATAAGTGTCATCATCACAGCGAAGCCAGAGAAAGCGCCGAGTATCGAAACTGTTCTTCTTCCTTCTATTGATACTCGTCCCTCTCTCTGGCTTCGCTATGTTGATGACATTTTTGTTTTATGGCCTCATGACCTTAGTGTTTTCCAGCCTTTCCTCACCTCTCTTAACAATCTGGCTCCTTCCAACCATTTTAAAGTTGAATGGGAATCTAATTCCCTCCTTTTTTCTTGGCGTTCATGTTCACAGCTCTGTATTCGGGTTCTCTTTCTTCCGCAAACCCATGCCTAGTGGTATGTATATTCACTTCCTTTCCTACCATCCAATTTTAAGAAAAGGGTCCTCGTCTCTCTTTCTCTGCGCTCTACGCATTAGCGACCTTCAGTTTCTGGATTCTGAAATTTCCTTTATCTACATTTCTTTCTTTCGCCTTGGTCAACCTGTACATTTTATCAACTGTACCTATTCTCAAGCTAAACGAAATTTCTTTCATCCTAAATCTGGTTCCAACACTAATAATACTGTGCTCTTCCTTCGCTTCATATCTGACCACAAAAATCTCACTAATACCTTTCGTCCTCTTGACATAAACCTCGCCTTTCGACAAACTAACACTCTTCATAGTAATCTAGTTCACACTGCTCCTCCTGCTTCTAATGCTGCTGGTGTCTAGCCTATTTCCTGTTCGTCTTGTCCTCTCCAATACTTTGGTGAACACCAAAGTGTACGGCTAATACTGGCCGTACACTAAATGACAGACTTAAGGAACACAAAAGAAGTGTTAAGTCTCCAGACACAAACAATGCTCTCTTCTGTCATGTTAGGGATTCTAATCATCATATTGATTGGTTTTCCATTAAAATAATCTTTCCTGCCTCTACTCTTCACAGACGCCGTCTTATCGAATTGGCTCCGATACACAACCTACCCAACATGAACCTGAGTCCTTGCTTTGATGCTGTTGACTCTTCCCTTTCACAGAACATACTCAAATGTTCCAAACTTTCTTATAAACGTGACCCTAACATAAGCCTGCCCTTCCTTTTATCTTTCTTTCTTATTCTTTCTCTTTTTTTCTCTTTCGATCCCTTTCTTATTCCTATTATTACACCCTTTGTTACACCTTACGTTCCGTACCTTTTGCCTTGCTCTTTTCTTCCTCTATGATTTCCATCTCCTCACCTCTCTCTCTCACCTGCTTAACACCCTTCCCTCCTTCGTCTCATCACAATCGATTTGATAATGGTCCAGGACAAACCGAAACGTCGTCGTCCCTTCAAATTCTAGTGTGTGATTTTGTCAACATTTTTCAGCTACGTTATTGTGATTCAACATCTGCGAGTTTTAAAGTGTTAGCCACTTTCTGTGTGATAAACGATTTCTGTGATCCATGATCGAATAGACCAGGAGTAGTGATTTTGGATCTTTTATTTGTTAGGAGCTATTGGGCAGTAGGTACTATTGAATTATTATCAGATTAAGTGGTAAGTACATTAACTTCCTTTCGTACTTTACAGTACTGCACTGTGGTGGAAGTTTCTTGTTCCAACTGGGGTTTGGGCGACCTAAGTCTATTATCCCCATACAATGTGGTGTGAACCCTTAGGCACCTGTTGCATATGCATAGTAGTGTTGCACAGCTACTAGAGTCATGTGGTTTCAAGCATCGGGTGCATTTATGCAAATCCCTGTGACACGTTATTCTAGACGTACGACCAGGGTAAGTTTGGCATTGATAAACTGAATATTTTCCTTGACAGAACAGTCTCTCCATCCTATAGTAGTCTTAGGAATCATAGCTTTGGGTGACAGAGTGACTACAGGTTTAGGTGGATTTACTGTATATGCACCTACACTACCATTCCTCCATTTTGGAGTAGAAGTGGATGCTTTATGCTTATCAGACTTATTTGTGACACTCTTTGGTTTTACTGATTTATCAGTTGTTAACTTATTAGTGTCAGAATGTAATTTTGTCATGAGCCTTCAGCCTATTAACATGATTCTCAGTCCATCGAAAATCTCCTCATGGAAAGGATTTCTCTTTTTATAATGTGAGCAGATTTCTGCTAAAATGTCTCGAGGAACTTTTCTCTGAAGGAGTAATTTCAGTGACCATTCAGAGGCTTGCACATCTTCTTTAATGCCTAGTGTTTTCACAAGGGACTCCACTTCTAACCTAAAGTCTATAAGGGACACACACGGAAGTCACAATAGCGTGATGCATTAAATGAACAAATCCACAAGGGCGGTTTTAACCTTGTCGTGGCATAGTCGACTAAGATGCGTCTGGGATCTTCCCAGGCGTAGGTTTGAACCCTCATCACGCCCCTTGTGGATTTGTTCAAATATTAAATATATACAAGATTTGAATGGTACTTGAGTGCTACAAGTAATACCTCGGGTTAGCCATTCATTTTCGCCTTCGGATAGAGTAGTGATACCTTGTAACACTCAAAGATGAAACACAATGGAAATAAAGTAATAACGGTAAATAGATGGAAAACATAATTCATGTAATTAATAATATCCTCCCTATTTTGGGTCTGTACCATAGATTAAATGTTGGCTAAGCTGTACATTTTTTAGTACATAGCTAACTAAACGAGAATCCTAACATTGTTGGGTTAGCACAAATAAATAGAATAAAGTAGGTTGAGCATTGTTCAGTACAACTCTAACCAAAAATTGTCCCACCCACTTCTAAGGACTGCCAAGAAAATTATATAATTCTAGCTGTACCCGGCCACGCATTGCTGTGGTTCAGCAACGCATTTGTGTTGCTGAGCCACAGCAACCTTTCCCTGTCTCCCTGTCTCCCAGTCCTCCCCGCCATTGCCCCCTTCCCCTTCCCCTCGTCCTCCCGACCATTCCCCACTCCCCAGTTCTCTCGTCCTCCCCACCATTCTCACTCTCCCGTCCCTTTGTCCTCCCACATCATCCCCCACTCCACCGTCCCCTCGTCCTCCTAACTATTCCCCCACTCCACCATCCCCTCATCCTCCCCACCATCTCGTCCACCCTACCATTCTTCCCTCGTCCTCCCTACCATCCCCCACTCCCCTGTCCCCTTTTCATTCCCACCATTCTCCATTCCCCTGTCCCTTCGCCCCCACCATTCCAACTCCCTCATCCCCTCATGCTTCCCCACCATTCTCCGCTCCTGTCCCCTCGTCATCCCCCACCATTCCCCATTCCCTCGTCCGATGCATTCCCAAATGATCTGATATTCCCATCAGAAAATTGGGAACATCAAATGATCTGATGTTCCTATCACTGAAAAACAAGAAAAACAGTTAAACTGAAATGAAAACAATGAAAAAATAAAGTATACTCACGAAATGAACAATATGGTAAACAACACAGCTCAATTCGACCACAATGTCACAAAATATTTAAATCAAAATTAAAATAAATCGAAAACTATGAAAATTTAATTTGTCAATGCAATCGAAAACAATGAAATGGAATTGAAACATATTTAATGGCGTGTGTTGTTATTATGTGCAACAGAGAGCTCTATTTTTAAAAAGCATGTTTTTCCATGTGACAGGTGAGGCAAGTATATAGTAGGTATATAAAAACACGTGCCAATTCGAATTCATCGTTGTGTCAAAATTTCAAAGCAATCGGTAAACAGGTTACGAAGATTTCCATCACATTTTTTTTTTGAGATATATACAAGAGTTGTTACATTCTTGTACAGCCACTAGTACGCGTAGCGTTTCGGGCAGGTCCCTGGAATACGATTCCCTGCCGCGAAGAATCGTTTTTTTTCATCCAAGTACACATTTTACTGTTGCGTTAAACAGAGGCTACAGTTAAGGAATTGCGCCCAGTAAATCCTCCCCGGCCAGGATACGAACCCATGACATAGCGCTCGCGGAACGCCAGGCGAGTGTCTTACCACTACACCACGGAGACTGCTGTTATATAGATTAGCTGTACAACAACCCACAGCAACCCTCGCCTGTCCCCCCATCCTCCCCACAATTTGCCCCTCGCCTGTCCCCTCGTCCTCCAAACCATTCCCCACTCCCCCGTCCCCTCATCTTCCCCAAAATTCCCCACTCATGTGTCCCCTCGTCCTCACTACCATCCCCCATTCCCTCATCCTCCCCACCATTCTCCACTTTCTCGTCCCCCGCACTATTCCCCCATCCCTGTCTCCTCATCCTCCCAACCATCTCCAACCCCCCAGTCCCTTGTCCTCCCCACCATTCCCCACTCTCTCGTTCAATGCATTCCCAAATGATCTGTTGTTCCCATCAGAAAATTGGGAACATCAAATGATCTGATCATCACTGAATTATAAGAAAAACAGTTAAAAAAAAAACAAATGAAAAAAGAATGAAAAAATTAAAAAATAAACTATACTCACAAAATGAACGGTATGGTAAACAACACAGCTCAATTGTAATGCAATGTCACACAAAGTAATTAAATAAATATTAAATAAATCGAAATCTATGAAAATTCCATTTATCAATGAAATCGAAAATATTGAAATGGAATCATAACATTATTAGTATACCGTGTGTTGCTCCTACGTGCAACAAATGGCCCTGTTTCTTAAAAAAAAAAATGTTTTTACCTGTCACAGGTATGGTATCTATACTTATACTTACAAAAAGAACGGTATGGTAAACAACACAGTTCAATTCCAATGCAATGTCACACAAAATAATTAAACCAAAATAAAAATAAATCGAAATCTATGAAAATCCAATGCAATCAGAAACATTGAAATGGAATTGTAACAGAATTATTATAACATGTCTTGCTGTTACATGCAACAGATGGGGCTGTTTTTCAAATAAGGCATGTTTTTACCTGTCACAGGTGTGGCATCTGTATAGTAGGTATATATAATCATGCACGTATTCGAATGGGATGTGTTAAAATTTCAAAGCAATCAGTGAAGAACTTTGAAATTACAGCGTGTGTTGCTGTTATGTCCAACAGATGGCGCTGTTTTTTTTTAAATCATGTGTTTTACTGTTACAGGTGAGGTATGTATATATATTATATATATATAAACACGCTACAATTCAAATGCAGTGTTGTGTCAAAATTTCAACGCAATCAGTAAAGAGGTTTCGATGATTCCCCTCATATGAAAAACACAGTTTAAAAAAAAAACGTTTTTCCCGTCACAGACGTGACATATATTTAGTATGTGTGGAAAATTCACAGAGAAATGGAAAAGAAAGATGAACGTTTCGGCTAATCTGGGCCTTTGTTAACACCGGACTAGGCCCAGGCCCAGATCTTATGGTAAGATCTTATTTTCTTACTAGCTGTACCTGCCACTCGTTGCTGTGGCTCAGTCTGGTTAAACGGAAAATAAGGAAAAGAGAACACGCACGTTTCTAATATGTTAAATTTCACAATGCTTGTGGGTATACAATATTTTTTGTTGTTCCATTGTCTGTGGAGATATAGAGATTGTCTGGTTTGCCGACTCTAGAACACTCAACATATAATTGTCCACGTGATCTAGATATAATCCGTGTCCGTGTCTAGATATAACTGCACAATTCTAAAGATTGGCCCTGAGCTTTGTTGATGGTGATTGCAAACGCCAATCAAATTGTAAATTACAATCTCTTAAATTGAAATGACATATCTGTTGGAATCATAGGAATGCGAGGAATGAGGACATCTTCACCTTTAAAGGTCCTGTCAAGATTGTTGCTTCTACGACGTCGCTGATAAAACATTTTGCTGCAAGGCGTTGCAAAGTTTTGGCTGGTTGATATTTCGCAGCATAATAATTGGCACGCCGATTTTCAATTGCCGTACGTGTGATGGAATCCCTGGCAGATTGAGTGAATTAAAAAATTCTATTGGATAATTAACCGCTTCATCTGCTTCCTCAACAGTGTCGACGGACTTGTATGTGACTGCCTCGCTTTGAATGTTAGACTGAATAATATTGTTAAGGTCATAGATGTTTTGTTCTTGGCCACAAGAATAGCTCGTTCACACAGCCAATCGTGATTCTTATAATTGGTTTCAATATTGGGAAATAATTTTTCAATCAATTCTTTGTTTGACGTCACTAAATTGCAGAAGTTATGAGGCAATGAAATTCGTCCTGAGGTCAGATCAACCGGCCCGTTTACGTTCCCAATTACAAGAAATTAATGTGAGAATATCTCAGCTGATGGAGCGTTTTGCAGTAGCTACATAACTACACACATATTTGTGGTTAGTTAAAATGTCTCTACGTGGCGCCACAAAGTAGAGTATTTCTGGCAAGCATATATTTAATCCACTCGTGTCGATCGATGAATTAAAGGTAATGTTTGCCTGAAATCACCTCCTGTATTCGGAAGTGCCTCCGAATTACATATGGAATGCGAGAAGAAAATAATTTGAACGACGCAGAAGAGGAGAGCGAGTCGACGGACAACCTGGCATATTCAAGTAAACTACGATAGGCACACTGTACACCGTGCATCCCAATCAGGATGAATGCTTCTTTATTCGCATGCTGTGGGTAAATGTGCTCGGTCCAACGTCTTTCCAGCAATTGAGATTTGTCAACGACGTTACACATGCCACTTTCCGGTGTACATGTCAAGCTCTGTATTTGTTGGAGAACGACGGACACTGGGATGTATGCATTAATGACGCGTCAAACACGTCCGAATCAAGTTCGTGCATTGTTTGCAATCATATTGACCGCCTGCTTTCCTTCATCTCAAACAGAGTTATAGGGGAAATATAAATCGCACTTAGCTTAAGATATTGTCCGTCGAATACGCAAGGAAAATTCAAATATGAACATGGATTTCACAGCAAAAATCTACAGCGAAGCGATGATAATGATTAAGAATTTGTGCTTAGAAATTGCGAACAAAGTTCTCAATCAATTGGGAATGCCGTCACCGAATCGATCTGCTGCTGCTTCGTTCAGTGTAGAATTGCGTCGTGAACAAAATTACAACACGGGTGATCAATGCACATAAGACAATGTCTTATGTGCAATCAAATATTCGTAAGCTAACGCTTGAGCAAAAAAGGATTTACAATCAAATAATTCAAACTGTCAATAACGGGCTTGGAGAAATCTTCGTCTTAGACATGCCAGGAGGAACTGGTAAATCCTTCCTAATTAGATTGATTCTAGCAGCAATTCGATCCCAAAATGGCATAGCCATTTACTCTTGCATCGTCCTGAATAGCTGCGACATTGCTACCAGGTGGAAGAACTGCTCATTCGGCTTTGAAATTGACATTAAACATGGAATTCATTGAAACTCTCACGTGCAACATTTCCAAAGCATCCGGCATGGGAAAAGTATTGCAGAAATGCAAACGTATTGTTTGGGATGAATGCACAATGGACAACAAAAAAATCGCTCGAGGCTCTTGATCGATCATTGCAAGATTTGCGTGGAAACATCAGACCATTTGAGAATACATTAATATTGCTTGCAGGAGATTTCAGGCAAACATTACCTGTAATTCCAAGATCGACACCAGCGGACGAAATAAATGCTTGCCTGAAATACTCTACTTTGCGGCGCCACGTAAAGACGTTAAAATTAACTACAAATTTGCGAGTCCTGCTTCAAAACGATCCATCAGCTGAGATATTCTTACATCAATTTCTGGAAATTGGGAACGGAAATGTACCGGTTGATCTGACCTCAGGACGAATTTCATTGAGTCATAACTTCTGCAATTTAGTGACGTCAGAAGAGGAATTGGTTGAAAAAGTATTTCCCAATATTCAGACCAATTATAAGAATCACGATTGCTTGAGTGAACGAGCTATTCTTGCGAGCAAGAGCAAAGACGTCTACGAACTTAGAAATAGTATTCGGTCTTACATTCAAAGCAAGGAAATCACATACATGTCCGTCGACATTGTTGTGGAAGCAGATGAAGCGGTTAATTATCCAAACAGAATTTTTTAAATCTCTCGACCTGCCAGGGATACCATCGCACATACAGCACTTGAAATTCGGCGTGCAAATTATCATGTTGCGAAATATCAACCGGACAAAGCTTTGCAACGTCACGTGGTTTACAGTAAAAAAATAATCAGCAACGTCGTAGAAGCAACAATCTTGACAGGACCTTTCAAAGGTGAAGATGTCCTCATACCTCGCATTCCTATGATTCCAACAGATATGCCATTTCAATTTAAGAGATTGTAATTTCCAATTCGATTGGCGTTTGCAATCACCATCAACAAAGTTCAGGGCCAATCTTTAAAATTGTGCGGTTTATATCTAGACACGGATTGCTTCTCACATGGACAATTATATATTGCTGTTCTAGAGTCGGCAAACCAGACAATCTCTATATCTCCCCAGACAATGGAACAACGAAAAGTATAGTATACCCACAAGCATTGTGAAATTAAACATAATAGAAACGTGCGCTTTCTCTTATCTTTCTTTTCCATTTAACCAGACTGAGCCACAGCAACGCATGGCGGGTACAACTAGTGTGTATAATATAAATATATATATATATATATATATATATATATATATGTCGTACCTAGTAGCCAGAACTCACTTCTCAGCCTACTATTCAAGGCCCGATTTGCCTAATAAGCCAAGTTTTCCTGAATTAATATATTTACTATAATTTTTTTCTTATGAAATGATAAAGCAACCCTTTTCTCTATGTATGAGGTCAATTTTTTTTTATTGGAGTTAAAATTAACGTAGATATATGACCGAACCTAACCAACCCTACCTAACCTAACCTAACCTATATTTATAGGTAAGGTTAGGTTAGGTAGCCAAAAAAAGCTAGGTTAGGTTAGGTTAGGTAGGTTAGGTAGACGAAAAAACATTAATTCATGAAAACTTGGCTTATTAGGCAAATCGGGCCTTGAATAGTAGGCTGAGAAGTGCGTTCTGGCTATTAGGTACGACATATATATATATATATATATATATATATATATATATATATATATATATATATATATATATATGTCGTACCTAGTAGCCAGAACGCACTTCTCAGCCTACTATGCAAGGCCCAATTTGCCTAATAAGCCAAGTTTTCATGAATTAATTGTTTTTCGACTACCTAACCTACCTAACCTAACCTAACCTAACTTTTACGGTTACTTAACCAAACCTAACCTAAAAAGATAGGTTAGATTAGGTTAGGTAGGGTTGGTTAGGTTCGGTCATATATCTACGTTAATTTTACCTCCAATAAAAAAAAATTCACCTTATACATAATGAAATGGGTAGCTTTATCATTTCATAAGAAAAAAATTAGAGAAAATATATTAATTCAGGAAAACTTGGCTTATTAGGCAAATCGGGCATTGCATAGTTGGCCGAAAAGTGCGTTCTGGCTACTAGGTACGACATATATATATATATATATATATATATATATATATATATATATATATATATATATATATATATATATATATATATATATATATATATGTCGTACCTAATAGCCAGAACGCACTTCTCAGCCTACTATTCAAGGCCCAATTTGCCTAATAAGCCAAGTTTTCATGAATTAATGTTTTTTCGTCTACCTAACCTACCTAACCTAACCTAACCTAGCTTTTTTTGGCTACCTAACCTAACCTTACCTAAAAATATAGGTTAGGTTAGGTTAGGTAGGGTTGGTTAGGTTCGGTCATATATCTACGTTAATTTTAACTCCAATAAAAAAAAATTGACCTCATACATAGAGAAAAGGGTTGCTTTATCATTTCATAAGAAAAAAATTATAGTAAATATATTAATTCAGGAAAACTTGGCTTATTAGGCAAATCGGGCCTTGAATAGTAGGCTGAGAAGTGAGTTCTGGCTACTAGGTACGACATATATATATATATATATGTCGTACCTAGTAGCCAGAACGCACTTCTCAGCCTGCTATGCAAGGCCCGATTTGCCTAATAAGCCAAGTTTTCCTGAATTAATATATTTTCTACAATTTTTTTCTTATGAAATGATAAAGCTACCCATTTCATTATGTATGAGGTCAATTTTTATTTATTGGAGTTAAAATTAACGTAGATATATGACCGAACCTAACCAACCCTACCTAACCTAACCTAACCTATCTCTATAGGTTAGGTTAGGTTAGGTAGCCGAAAAAGTTAGGTTAGGTTAGGTTAGGTAGGTTAGGTAGTCGAAAAACAATTAATTCATGAAAACTTGGCTTATTAGGCAAATCGGGCCTTGCATAGTAGGTTCAGATGTGCGTTCTGGCTACTAGGTACGACATATATATATATATATATATATATATATATATATATATATATATATATATATATATATATATATATATATATATATATATACATATATATATATATACATATATATATATATATATATATATATATATATATATATATATATATATATATATATATATATATATATATATATATATATATATATATATATATATATATATATATATATGTCGTACCATCGAGCAAAAAGTCTTAGTCGACATGAACTTGAAACCGGCCATATACTGCAGGTATGTTGACGACATTTTTACACAGGTACCTGATGTCAGACATCTGCAGGAGCTGAAGGAGGCATTTGAGCAGAGTTCCGTGCTGCGTTTCACTTACGAGATGGAAAAGGATGGGAAGCTGCCCTTTCTAGATGTAACAGTCATGGAAAAGGGCGGAGGTTTCCACACTGCAGTCTACACTAAGGAAACAAACATAGGAATGTGCCTAAATGCCAACAGCGACTGCCCAGACAGGTACAAGAGGAGTGTTGTTAACGCATATGTCGACCGTGCTCTCAGCCACAGCTCTGAATGGAAGCAAGTCGACGAAGAACTCTGTAGGGTAAGGCAGGTCCTAGTCAATAACGGCTTCTCCAATGGTTTCGTTGAAGACATCATAAGAAGGAAAGTGAAAAGCCATGCAACCTCTGAAGAGACAACTAACACAACACCTATACCCCCTATTAGACTATTTTACAGGAACTTCTTTTCCACAGCTCATAAAACGGAGGAAAGGGTCCTGAAAGATATTGTTAATAGAAACGTTATCCCTACAGACAAAAATCAGAGGATACAACTGACGATTTACTATAAAACCAGAAAAACGGCCAGCCTACTCATGAGAAACTCTCCAGACACAAAACAGAACGCTTTAAAAGAGACTAACGTCGTCTATGCCTTCAAATGCCCTCTTGGGGACTGTAAACTCCAAAAAAAACAGTATATAGGCAAGACAACAACATCTCTTTCTAGGCGTTTAACGATGCATAAGCAACAGGGCTCCATTAAGGAACATATAATTTCTTCCCACAACCAAACCATCGCCAGAGAAATCCTAGTAAACAACACAGAAATCATCGATAGATACAGCGATAGCAGGCGGCTTGACGTTTGCGAGGCACTACACATCAAGAAGTCAACACCAGCAATTAACAGCCAATTATTGCACAACTATATTCTACCCACCTCAAGACTCCGCTCCAATATAGAAGCATCAAGAAATATGGACCAATAGGCTTTCTACAAACACTTCTATTCATTGTTTCGTGTTCTGTCTTGTGTTGATGAAATTAATACCCTATTAATACTCTTGTTCTGTCTTGTGTTGATGAAATTAATACCCTATTAATGCCATATCTTGTTCTGTCTTGTGTTAATGCCACATCACCCCTTCCACCTCACTCAAATGTAGATATAAAATCGGAGATGCGTAAGTTCTATTCAGTTGTGTATTTGTGAACTAAAGTCTTTGAAAATGTAATAAGTTTTACGAAACGCGCTCGTGTCGCATCAGACTAGAAATAAAAATTAATTTTGGAGAATTGATTTTTGATTTACCTCCAACAGTGAAAAGAAATGTACGAAAGATTGAGAAAATTCGTGTTAGAATTATTAATCTTACTTTTTCGGTCATATTTAATAATATATATATATATATATATATATATATATATATATATATATATATATATATATATATATATATATATATATATATATATATATATATATATATATATATATATATATATATATGTCGTACCTAATAGCCAGAACGCGCTTCTCAGCCTACTATTCAAGGCCCGATTTGCCTAATAAGCCAAGTTTTCCCTGAATTAATATATTTACTATAATTTTTTTCTTATGAAATGATAAAGCAACCCTTTTCTCTATGTATGAGGTCAATTTTGTTTTATTAGAGTTAAAATTAACGTAGATATATGACCGAACCTAACCAACCCTACCTAACCTAACCTAACCTATATTTATAGGTAAGGTTAGGTTAGGTAGCCAAAAAAAGCTAGGTTAGGTTAGGTTAGGTAGGTTAGGTTGACGAAAAACATTAATTCATGAAAACTTGGCTTATTAGGCAAATCGGGCCTTGAATAGTAGGCTGAAAAGTGCGTTCTGGCTATTAGGTACGACATATATATATATATATATACCTAGTAGCCAGAACGCACTTCTCAGCCTACTATGCAAGGCCCGATTTGTCTAATAAGCCAAGTTTTCATGAATTAATGTTTTATCGACTACCTAACCTGCCTAACCTAACCTAACCTAACTTTTTCGGCTACCTAACCTAACCTAACCTATAAAGATAGGTTAGGTTAGGTAGGGTTGGTTAAGTTCGGTCATATATCTACATTAATTTTAACTCCAATAAAAAAAAGTTGACCTCATACATAATGAAATGGGTAGTTTTATCATTTCATAAGAAGAAAAATAGAGAAAATATATTAATTTAGGAAAACTTGGCTTATTAGACAAATCGAGTCTTGCATAGTAGGCCGAGAAGTGCATTCTGGCTACTAGGTACGACATATATATATATATGTTGTACCTAGTAGCCAGAACGTCGTACTCGGCCTGCAATGCAAGGCCCAATTTGCCTAATAAGCCAAGTTTTCCTGAATTAATATATTTTCTCTAATTTTTTTCTTATGAAATGATAGAGCTTATGTGACTTACTAATTTTTTGTGAATATTTGAGTTTACCTGAAAAGCTGAATAGAAAACTTCAACCTAACCTAACCTTCTTAGTATGTTAAGATAAGTATTTTATCGTTTCTTAATTACTTATATTGATATTACAGTTTTATAAACATAATAAAACAAAGCTAAAATATTTAAATAAATTGTAAAGTAACTCATGAAATTTTCAAATTTTGTATAAATCCTTTATTGCTTAATAAAACTTAAATAGAAGAGTTAGTGCCTTGAAAAAAATAGAACTTGAACTATATCATATATATATATATATATACTTATTCATAAGCTAAATATTGATTATAAGCAATAAGTCATACAGGGACTGTCTTGTGCGAGAGGGTTGAGTGTGAAAAGGCCAAGGGAAAGTGTTTCAAAGAAAGGTTTCACTCGCTTTCAAAGGAAAGAGTGCAGTGGCCCGTAGGGCCATCACACTTACCTTCTGAAACAAAATAAAAGAATCGGTCTTTCGTCGGTGTCAGTGTTTCTCCCAGGCTGCACGCTTACAGCGGACAGCCCGAGTACAGTCTGCATTGCACCAGGGAACGCAATTCTGTGTACCCCGGGATGTAGCGCGAGCAGAGAGCAGAGAGCCACACCGAAAACGGTGTCATGAAAAAGGAGGAGGGCTCAGGAGAAAGAGTGACATGTAAAGTGAATAGATTCCAGTCAACTTTGGCAAACTTCAGTATAACTATTCCCCTGAATAGTAAGTAATAGCATTTAACTGATAATTTGCCCTAACCTAAAAACTGCTGTGTTAAAAATGGTACCGGCTAGCGATATTGGCATGATGTCCAATTTTCTGTTTCTGGGTTCTCGGATATGTTAGGTTTGGGCAATTTACTACAATAGTTTAGTGACATTGGAAACGTTTTGTAGAACGGGCTGCTGCTATTGAAGTAGCAGGCGTTCTCTAGTGTTGCGTCGAAGACATTTTACTGATTTACTTCAATGTCTCTGACTTTTTTGTTTTTTTTCAGTAATATTATTATAAAGTGTGTAATTTGATAAATTAATATATTATGTGGAATCGCCGTTATATGTAAAAATATGGTGCTCATATTAATATCACGATTATTATTATTCATAGAACAAGAAAACTGTGATTTTGCTGTTAATACACTGCATACATACTATTTGCGTATATAACTATCTACACTTTTGTGTTAATAATGAACCACTAAGTTGGTGTGATGATCCAAACACAGCATAGCGTCAACTCTTTAGTCAGCTGCAGCGACGTCACCTAACTGTACATTGTTCACTGATATCTAAACATTGCACATAGTTTTTATCACAGTTAGGGTCTTCTATGATACTATCATCGCAAAATAATAGATTACTTATATATTTAAATTAATAATGTTTAAGTGATGTTGTGGCTACGCTGAACAGCGATGCTGTTAGCTCATGCAGCATGCTCCACCTTGGTTGCTCACTCAGTACTGAGGCCTTTACACCCAGGAACAGTGTTTATGTTTTTGTTTTCAAATTTGTGTCTATTTACTGGAGGCCTGAGGAAGCGGATGTGAGCCCCTGTACCCTCGATAATTTTTAATTCTTTCTCAAAACTTTAAATCATACTTGTATGACTCGCTCAGTGGAAGGGTTAAACTGCATATTTATCTTCATTGTTCACGACTCAAAAATGGTTGGAATTTAGTTTTATATGTTATTATTACTATGTTTTCTTTGATTAAAAAAAAAAAAGTTCGCTTAGACAAGCAAAATTTCGGTAATAAAAAACTGCAAAGTTCATGAATAATTATATATCACGATTTACGGTCACTTCTAAAATTCAAGTCAGTTGAGTTATATAATTATAAAGAGCAGGATTGTCAGCTCATCACAAGCAAGGAGTAGCTTACCTGGGTGAATATGCAGGAGGTTGGTACTGGTGTTGACTGGTTGGTGGCTGACGGCTGACTGTACTCGGCCAGCACCTGAGGCCACCTTATATACCACATGCTGAGGCTTCCCAGTTGTACCTCCAAATATCAGACTTGGCTTCTATGTTAATGTATAAAATAGCATTGATAAACAAATTGTTGTGTGTGTGATTATTTCTATACCTATTTCCAATTATATTATTGCACTTGACGGCCATCAAATGCTGGATTTAATTCATAACATATGATGGGAACTGGCAATATTTAGCCATAGCCAATTACAAATTTACAAATAGTGAGAACACTCAATCAGAACAGGACATGTACCATGAATACATATTTTCAGTATATTGGGAACTAAATGGAGCATTTCTGAGTGTGTGTGTGTGTGACATACTCACCTCGATGCGCTTGAAAAACCTAACTCTGCTGTTAACAGCACATCTAGAACGTTTTTATGTGAATGCAATGACAATGACTTAAAACAATGCTGTCCTGTTTACTTCGTCAGCTCACTTATTATGTTATATGTCATTATCATGCCTCTAATAATTCTCCTCTCCTCCAATATGGAGAGGTCAAGTTCCTCCTGTCTTTCTTAAAGCTCAAGCTCTTCACCTGAAAAACAAGACTTGTTGCATACCTTCGTTCATTGTCTTGCTTTAACTCGTCCTGTTTTAGGAGAGTTCCATGCCAGGCAGATTCAGAAGTGGTCATAATGGATATGTGTATAGGGCCTCAAAGGTTATTTTTTTATGTTTCTGAATAAAACACGGACGTTATTCTGCTCATGTGTGCTAATAGCATCAGATTTTGATATATGGGAACACCCAGGGCTTTCTCCTTTTTGAAACAATATTCTGACTCATCTTCTTTATATCCTGACTAGCTGTACCAGCGTTGCTGCGGCTCAGTCTGATTAAAAGGAAAAGAAAGAAAAAAGAAAGCGCACGTTTCAAATATGTTCAATTTCACAATGCTTGTGGGTATACAATACTCTTTCTTGTTCCATTGTCTGGGGAGATATAGAGATGGTGTGGTTTGCCGACTCTAGAACACACAACATATAAATGTCCATGTGAGAATATATCCGTCTTTAGATATTAACTACACAATTCTAAAGATTGGCCCTGAGCTTTGTTGATGGTGATTGCAAACGCCAATCGAATTGGAAATTACAATCTCTTAAATTGAAATGGCATATCTGTTGGAATCATAGGAATGCGAGGAATGAGGACATCTTCACCTTTGAAAGGTCCTGTCAAGATTGTTGCTTCTACGACGTTGCTGATTATTTTTTTACTGCAAGCCACGTGGCGTTGCAAAGGTTTGGCTGGTTGATATTTCGCAACATGATAATTTGCACGCCGATTTTCAATTGCAGTACGTACAATGGTATCTCAGGCAGATCGAATGAATTCAAAAATTCCGTTTGGATAATTAACCGCTTCATCTGCTTCCACAACAATGTCGACGGACATGTATGTGATTTCTTCGCTTTGAATGTAAGACTGAATAATATTGCTAAGTTCATAGACGTCTTTGTTCTTGGTCACAAGAATAGCTCGTTCACTCAAGCAATCGTGATTTATATAATTGGTCTGAATATTGGGGAAATACTTTTTCAATCAATTCCTCTTTTGACGTCACTAAATTGCAGAAGTTATGACGCAATGAAATTCGTCCTGAGGTCAGATCAACCGGCACGTTTCCATTCCCAATTTCCAGAAATTGATGTGAGAATATCTCAGCTGATGGATCGTTTTGCAGCTGGACACGCCAATTTGTAGTTAATTTAAACATTTTTACGTGGCGCCACAAAGTAGAATATTTCAGGCAAGCATTTATTTCGTCTGCTGGTGTTGATCAAGGAATTACAGGTAATGTTTGCCTGAAATCGCCTACAAGCAATATTAATGCATTCCCAAATGGTCTGATGTTTCCATGCAAATCTTGCAATGATCGATCAAGAGCCTCGAGCGATTTTTTGTAGTCGATTGTGCATTCATCCTAAACAATAAGTTTGCATTTCTGCAATACTTTTCCCATGCCGGATGCTTTGGAAATGTGGCACGTGGTAGTTTCAATTAATTTTATGTTCTATGTCAATTTCAAAGCCGAATGAGCAGTTCTTCCACCTGGTAGCAATGTCGCAGCTATTCAGGACGATGCAAGAGCTAAGGCTATGCCATTTTGGGATCGAATTGCTGCCAGAATCAATCTAATTAGGAACGTTTTTCCAGTTCCTCCTGGAGCGTCTAAGAAGAAGATTTC
This sequence comes from Procambarus clarkii, assembly GCF_040958095.1. NCBI lineage: Eukaryota > Metazoa > Arthropoda > Malacostraca > Decapoda > Cambaridae > Procambarus > Procambarus clarkii. The sequence continues at coordinate 1,710,754 of NC_091211.1, forward strand.
TCAATGCCCGTTAATGACAATTTGAATTATATGATCGTAAATGCCATTTTGCTCAAGCGTTAGCTTAGGAATATTTGACTGCACATACAACAACAGATCACCCGTGTTGTAATTTTGTTCACGACGCCATTCTACATCGAACGAAGCAGCAGCAGATCGATTCGGTGACGGCATTCCCAATTGATTGAGAACTTTGTTCGCAATTTCTAAGCACAAATCCTTAATCATTATCAACGCTTCGCTGTAGATTTCTGCTGTGAAATCCATATTCATATTTGAATTTTCCTTGTGTATTCGATGGACAATATCTTAAGCTAAGTGTCATTTATACTTCTCCCATAAATCTGTTTGAGATGAAGGAAAGTAGGTGGTCAATATGATTGTAAACAATGCACGAATTTGATTTGGATGTGACGTGTTTGACGCATCATTAATGCATACATCCCAATGTCTGTCGTTCTTCATTAAATATAAAGGTTAACATGTACTACGGGAAGTGGCATGTGTAACGCCGTTGACAAATCTCAATTGCTGGAAAGACGTTGGACCGGGCACATTTACCAACAGCATGTGAATAAAGCAGCATTCATCCTGATTGGGTTGCACGGTGTACACTCTGCCTATCGTAGTTTATTTGAATATGCCAGGTTGTCCGTCGACTCGCTCTCCTCTTCTGCGTCGTTCAAATGATTTTCTGATCGCATTCCATATGTAATACGGAGACACTTCCAAATACAGCAGTGTTTACGCAAATGCGTCATTTTGACATAACGTTAAGAAAGCAGTTAACGTTGTAGCCGGTGGATTCATAGCTATTTGTTGCACATTTGCAGCTGTGAAATATACGCATTGTTAATTTTCTTGTTTTAAAAAACAAAAAAAACAAACAAAGAATACTAACAAAATATTTCAATTAAAATGCAGATCAATCGACACAGCTATATTGCACCGCAAATTGCACTGAAAAATAAGAACAGTTAAAAAACCGAAATGAAAAGGTAAAAAATAAACTATACTCACGAAATGAAAGGTATGATAAATAACAACTCAATTTCAATGCAATGTCACACAAAATAATTAAATCAAAATGAAAATAAATCGAAATCTATGAAAATTCAATTTATCAATGCAAGCGGAAACATTGGAATGGAATCGTAACATATTTTATACAACCTGTGTTGCTATTACGTGCAACAGATGGCGCTGTTTTTCAAGAGAAGCATGTTTTTACCTGTCACAGGTGTAGCATCTATACCGTAGGTACATCAAAACACACGCGAATTCGAAAGGAACGTTGTGTAAAAATTTCAAAGCAATTGGTGAAGAACTTTCAGAGATTACAGCGTGTGTTGCTCTTACGTCCAACATATGGCGGAGTTTTTAAAAAATGCATGTTTTTCCTGTCCTAGGTGAGGCATGTATATAGTAGGTATAGAAAAACATGTGCCTATTTGAATGCAGTGTTGTGTCAAAATTTCAAAGCAATCGATAAAGAGGTTTCGAAGATTTCCCTCACATGAAAAACACATGAAAATCACAGTTTTTCAGAAAAAGCATGTTTTTTTTCTGTCACAGACGTGACATCTATATAGTATGTATATAAAAATCTGCTCGGATGCGAATGGATCGTTGTGTGAAAATTTCAAAGCAATCGGTGAAGAACTTTCGGAGATTAGCGATTTTGAACAAACGAACATTTACATTTTTATTTATATAGATGTATATGATTTCTCATTCCTGTTATATTATTCTTTTTTTATTTATCTGGGTTTAAATCTAAAAACAATTTATCAGGCCACTTATAGTTATGTTTAGATACTGTTGCATTGTGTTACAGTCAGTCTCTGTCCTGACCCTTCTGACTTTAATTGTGCGTCGTCTGCAAACACTAATATGATTGAATAAATGGATTTTGTCCGGGTATTGACATTAATATGACTCTACCGCTTCTGCATTCATAGCCTCTCTCCACTCTGATATATTTAAGCTATCTCTTACCCTTTGCATCCTTCATGAGAGGTATTGTCTATTTTGGAGTTCTCAGTCTCCACATGAGACAACTGAGTAGGAGAACCTCTAAGTGAGGAAAAGTATAAAATGCTCTATGACAGTCCAGAATCATGCAGTCTACCCATCCTTCTCTCTTCTTTGATTTCTGTTAACTTATTGCAAAACTCCAGTAAATTTGTTGAGCAGGATTTAAATTTTCTTAAATCATGCTGGTGTTTTGAGAAAAAATGTATCGTTTTAAGTGTTCTAGCAACCTTCCTCGGATAGGTCTCATTTTTAACTGCTCGTGATCTTGTTAGTGTTACTGATCTGTAATTTAGCATATCTTGTCACTCACCTTTTTTGCATGATAACAGGACATGTGTCACTTTCGATGCCTTGAAAATTTCCAGTGTTTAGAATGGAATTAAATTCTTGCCATTGTATGTGCTGCCTCTTTCACTATCGAAGTCGGTTTCTTGTTGGTGTTAGAGTTTTTGACACATGCTTATGGCGTCGCTGCCATTTCACTGAGTCCTTCCTGAGTGTGTGTCCAGTCAGAGCTCTTAGCTCAAGCAGCAAATCAAGCACTAACTTGAAGATTTCTTGGAAGTTTTCTTCAAGTTCTTTCCATACTTCTTTATATTTCTCTGTATTGACGCTCTCTCTTATGAAGTATAATTAACACAAGACAATTAGTACATCTTGTCTTATGTTGACGTTTCTCAGAGTTCTCCTTTCCACTTTCTCCCACCCAGAAATTCCCTGACGGTCTTTTACTACCTAAACCTTACTCATATACTAACCTTACATTCTCTCTCTTTGTTGAACTTTTTCTACGGCCTTAATTGTCACTTTGCATTCGATGACTAAAGCTCAGTTCTTTCAGCGTTGACGTGGTGTAAAGATTTATGTGTAGGTTTATAGTATAGAGTGTACCTCACGAAGCGGTCTACTCTGGTCTACTGTAGACTCAAGGTACTGGAATATGGTGGAGCTACGGAACTGGGAGGTGCTGGAGTAAGAATACTGGGAAGTGGTAGAGTTAGAGTGCTGTTAGGTGTTGGAGTTAGGGTACTGGGAGGTGCTGGTGGTAGGGTACATGGAAGTCGTTGTGACAGGGTACTAAGAGGGGCTGGAGTTAGGGAATTGGAAGGTGGTGGGATTAAGGTACTCGGAGGTGGTGGAGTTAGGGTACTTGGAGGTGGTGGAGTCATGGTGCTGGGAACAGGTAAAGTTAGGGTACTGGGAGGTGGTGGAGTTATGGTACAGGGGAACTGGTGGAGTTAGGGTACTGGGGGGTAGTGAAGTTAGAGTACTGACAGGTGGTGGAGTAATGGTTCTGGGAACGGCTAGAGTTAGGGTACTGGGAGGTGGTGGAGTTAAGGGGTACTGGGAGGTGGGTGGAGAGATATAATACTGGGAACTGGTGGAGTTAGGGTACTGGGAGGTGGTGGAGTTAAGGTGCTGGAAGGGGGTGGGGTTAGCGTACAGGGAGGTGGAGTTTAAGTACTAGGAGGTGGTGGAGTTAGGGTACTGGGAGGTGGAGGTGTTAAGGTACTGGGAGGTGGTGGAATTAGGGCACTGGAGTGGTGGAGTTAGGGTACTGGATGGTTGTGTAAGGATACTGGGGGTAGTGGAGTTAGGGGTACTGGGAGGTGATTGAGTAAGGGTACTGAGAGGTAGTTGAATTAAGGTTAATTCAGGTGGTGGAGTTAAGGTACTGGAAGGTGGTAGAGTTAGGGGGTACTGGTAGGTGTTGGAGTTAGGGAACTGGGAAGTGGTGGAGTTGGGTTACTGGGAGATGGTGGAGTTATTGTACAGGGAGGTGATGGAGTTAAGGTACTAGGAGGTGGTGGAATTATAGTACAGGGTGGTGGTAGAGTTAGGGTATTGGGAGGTGGTTGGGTTAGGGTGCTGAGAGGTAGTGGAGTTAGGGTATTGGGAGGTGGTTAGGTTGGGGAACTGGTAGGTGAGGGCTTTCGCGCAACTTGGACAAGTTTTGTATCAGTAATTTTTCTCACTTTTGTGCACCGGGGACGCATGTTTTATCTAATCATTCTGGGACTGGTTTCAAAATGAGCGCCAATGTCTTCCCGTTTTCGTTCATACGCCACATGGCATCTTGGGTCAGCTTCCCATATGGTGGGCCTATTGTTTATACGACCGAGCTTGTGACCTCTACACCCTCCTCTTGCGTCCAAAACTTGTGCACATTCCGGCTATTATCCTCAGTTATATTTGTTCCTGCATCTTTAAACACACTATATTTACTACAAGATGGATCGTGATCAAGAACAGAGCAGTTCCACGCCGAAAGCTGCGAAAGAGTCAGCCCAGAAGGATAAGATAAGTAAGGTTTACCAAAAGAACAGCATGGTGAGGCTCACACCAACAAAGTTCCAGGTTTTAGTGGAAGAATTTTCAGATATTGAGACTGAAGAAACGGACAGTGATGTAGATAGTCAACTCTTTGATACGGAAACAGCAAGTGAGGATGAATTGAATAATGAGGAGAGTGTGGATTCCGATGGGGATACCGAAACACGTACAATCCCTGCTATTCGAAACCGTGCTGCATGTAGCGATCGTACCAAATCTACTCCACCAACAAATGATGGTAATGACTGAACTACAAACAACACTCTACCACTTGTAGACAGTTTTACAGGAACACCAGGCTGACTGTACAAGTACCGACCACTCCTCTGGGATTTATACAGTTATTTCTGCCTTGAAAGTTGCTTGAATTTATCGTATATGAAACAAATTTGTATGCATCACAAAACATAGAGAATGCTTCTACCAACTACGTGGAGCTTCGGAACTGGGAGGTGCTGGAGTAAATAGTACTGGGAAGTGATAGAGTTAGAGTACTGTTAGGTACTGGAGTTAGGGTACTGGGAGGTTTTGCAGTTAGGGTACTGAGAGGTGGTGAAATTAGGGTGCTGGGAGGTGGTGGAGTTAGGGTGCTGGGAGGTGGTGGAGTTAGGGTGCTGGGAGGTGGTGGAGTTAGGGTACTGGAAAGAGGAGGAGTTAGGATAAATGGAGGTGGAGGAGTTAAGGTCATAGGTTTCAGAGTGAGGACGGAAGGAAGGCGGTATTGATTGTTAATGGTCAACTGGTAGCAATTGGTTGAAAGGGTGGAGAGGAACATGCTGGGTACTGGGAGGTGGTGGAGTTAGGGTACTGGGAAGTCGTTGGGTCAGGGTACTACGAGAGGCTGGAGTTAGGGTATTGGAAGGTGGTGGAGTTAAGGTACTCGGAAATGGTGGAGTTATGGTACTGGGAGGTGGTGGAGTTAGGGTAGTGGGAGGTGGTAGAGTTAGGGTGCTGGGAGGTGGTGGAGTTAGGGTTCTGGAAAGAGGAGCTAGGGTAAATGGAGGTGGAGGAGTTAAGGTCATAGGTTTCAGAGTGAGGAAGGAAGGAAGGCGGTATTGTTGGTTAGTTAATGGTCAACTTGCAGCAATTGGTTGGAAGGATGGAGAGGAACATCCAGTTAATGGTCAATGGGTTGCAATTGGTCGGTAGGATGGAGGGGGGTATGTAGTTATTGGCCAATGGGTTTTAATAGGTGGGTGGTGGGAAAGGGTACATGTAGTTAATGGTTAATGGGTTGCAATTTCTGAGTTGGAAGGATGGGTACATTTAGTTAATGGTCAATAGGTTGAAATTGGTGAATAGAAGGGAAGGGTACATGTAGTTAATGGTCAATGGGTTGCAATGTTTGGGTTGGAGGAATGGGTACATTTAGTAATGGTCAATAGGTTGCAGTTAGTGGGAAGGGAGGATGGATACATGTAGTTAATGGTCAATGGGTTGGGATTGGTGGACAAGAAGGATGTGTACATATATATAATGGTCAATGGGTGGCGGTTGTTTAGGGAAATGAATTGGTGGTAATGGGAAAGGAAAATGTTACATTACTTGTGTGCTTGTTATAGGGAAGGTTTTGGATCTACACCTGTCGTTTCCTGTCTGTTCTCTATGATTAACTAAATACCTTAAAAGTTAATACATTTTATTGTTAGAAACGACTCATGTGTGACTACAAAAGTCATATCATAAAGTAAGTTTTGTTAGTGGTGCATCAGTGTGAATATTTATGTTCGTGAAAAACCATAACCGAAAACATTAATATTATGTCCAACAACTTCCATTGTGATTTTAAAAAAGATGATCATATAATTATATAAAATGTAACTGTATTTTATGTGACTGTGTAAAATGTAGTTAACTTGGGATGAGCTGCACGGTTAATTATTTTATAAGTACTATTTGCCAAAACCTTTAGAATATAATAAATTATATGAAACTGTGGAATTTTATTTCCATTCCAAATCTGAAATTTTGCCACCACTGGTAGATGAGACTCCATGGTGCCACCACTGGTAGGTGAGACTCAATGGTGCCATCACTGGTAGGTGAGACTCAATGGTGCCACCACTGGTAGGTGAGACTCAATGGTGCCACCACTGGTAGGTGAGACTCCATGGTGCCACCACTGGTAGTTGAGCCACTATGGTGCCACCACTGGCCGGTGAGTTCATTTCTTACCTTAAGCCTGTATGTTGAAACTGGCGTCCTGTCTCTACATAATCGCTACTGTCTATGCTACCTTGCGCGGTCCTAACAACACCCTCACTGTTGCTAATGTCTCGCCTTGACCTTTACCCTTCCTGTGGTCCCTGTTCCCCTTCAACACCTACCTCTTTCTGTACAGTTATCTCGCTTACAAAAGGCTGTTTCGGTTGTGTTATCAATATTTCGACTCGTATCGTTCTGTCCTTTGCCCCGGTGGAGGTTGAACGAGAAGACGGAGAATCAGGGGGAGCGGAGGTGGAGCTTGAATGCACGGTAATGGAGGTCGATGAGCTTGAGGGCAAGGAGGTGGAGCTTGAGGACTCGGAGGTGGAGGAGCTTGAGTGCGAGAAGGTGGTGCTGAAGGACGCGAAGGAGGAGGGGGGAAAAGCTTGAGGGCGAGGAGGTGGAGCATGATGGCGCGGAGGTGGAGGAGCTTGAGTGCGAGCAGGAGGAGCTTGAGAGAGAGAGGTGGTGGTGGAGAAGCTTGAGGGCGAGGAGGTGGAGCATGATGGCGCGGAGGTGGAGGAGCTTGAGTGCGAGAAGGTGGTGCTGAAGGACGCGAAGGAGGAGGGGGGGAAGCTTGAGGGCGAGGAGGTGGAGCATGATGGCGCGGAGGTGGAGGAGCTTGAGTGCGAGCAGGAGGAGCTTGAGAGAGCAGAGGTGGAGGTGGAGGAGCTTGAGGGCAAGAAGGAGGAGCTTGAGGACGCGGAGGTGGAAGAGATTGAGTGCGAGAAGGTGGAGTTTGGTGATGCGGAGGTGGAGGTGAGAGATTGAGTGCGAGGAGGTGGAGCTTGATGACGCAGAGGAGCAGGAGCGTGGGTGTTGTAGCGTAAGGACACATATTTGGAGGTGGGAAGGAATGAACTGGGAAGTGGTGGAGTTAGGGCACTGTGAGGGCGTGGAGTTAGGGTACTGGGAAGTGGTGGTGTTAGGATACTGGGAGGTGGTGGAATTTGCGTACTGAGAGGTGGAGAAATGTTAGGGTACTGGGAGGTGGTGGAGTTAGGGCACTGTGAGGGCGTGGAGTAAGGGTACGGGGAGGTGGAAGAGGGTATTGGGTGGTGTTTGAGTTAGGGTACTGGAAGGTACTGAAGTTAGGGTACTGGCAGGTGAACGAGTTAGGGTATTGGGAAGTGGTGGGGTTAAGGTACTGGGAGGTGGAAAAATTTGGGTACGTGGAGGTGCTGGAGTTTAGGTGATAAGGTTCAGAGTATGGGAGGAAGGCGGTATTGATAGTTAGTTAATGGTCAATGGGTTGCAATTGGTGGGTAGGATGTAGTGGTACATGTAGTTAATGATCAATGGGTTCAACTGGAGAGTAGGGAGGATGGGTACGTATAGTTAATGGTCAATGCGCTGCAATTTGTGGGTAGACTGTAGGGATACATGTTGTTAATGGTCAATGGGTTGCAACTGAAGGGTAGGTGGGTAGGATACATGTAGTTAAAGGTCAATGGGTTGCGATTGGTGGTTAGGGGGGATTGGTATATGTTGTTAATGGTCAATGGGTTTTAACTGGTGGGGGGGGGGGGATGGAGTGGTACATGTAGTTAATGATCAATGGGTTGCTAATCGTGGGTACGAGTGATAGGTACATGTTGTTAATGGTCAATGGGTTCCAACTAGTGAGTAGGGTGGAGGGGTTTATGCAGTTAATGGTCATTGGATTGAAATTGGTGGGAAGGAGGGAAGTGTACATGTAATTATTGGTCAATGGGTTGCAAATCGTGGGTAGGAGGGAAGTGTATATGTAGTTCATAGTCAAATGTTTCATATTGGTGAGTATGGTGGAGAGGCTCATGTAATTAATGGTCAATGGGTTGCATCTGGTGGGCGGCAAGGAAGTGCACATGTTTCATATAATAATTTAACATGTAACTGTATTTTTTGTACTTGTGTAAAATGTAGTCAGTTTGGGATTAGCTGCACCATTAATTATTTTATATGTATTATTTACCGAAACCTATAGAATATGATACATTTATGAAGCTGTGGAATTTTATTTTTATTGCAATAACTGAAATGGTGCCACCACTGGTAGGTGAGCTACTATGGTGCCACCACTGGAAAGTGAACCACTATGGTGCCACCACTGGTAGGAGACACTATGGTGCCACTACTGGTAGGTGAGACACTATGGTGCCAACACTGGTAGGAGACACCATAGTGCCACCACTGGTAGGTGCGACTCCATGGTCCCATCACTGGTAGGTGAGGCTGCATGGTACTACCAATGGTAGGTGAGACTCCATGGTGTCACCACTGGTAAGTGAGACTCTATGGTGCCACCACTGGTAGGTGAGACTCCATGGTGCCACCACTGGTAGGTGAGACTCCATGGTGCCACCATTGGTATGTGAACCACTATGGTGCCACTACTGGTAGGTGATCCAGTATAGTTCTACCACTGGTATGTGAGCCACTATGGTTCCACCACTGATAGGTGAGTCTCTTTGGTGCCACCACTAGTAGGTGAGACTCCATGGTGCCACCACTTGTAGGTGAGACTCCATGGTGCCACCACTTGTAGGTGAGGCTCCATGGTGCCACCACTGGTAGGTGAGACTCCATGGTGCCACGACTGATTGGAGAGTCTCGATGGTACCACCACTGGTAGGTCCCTACCCAATGTGTATCTGGATGTCTTTAGACTACGAAATGGGGTCAAAAAATCTACCATGATGAACCTATCCGGATATCACATAACACGTAAACATGCTTCATATAATGTTGTCGCTCCAAATTATATTCTTGCTGAATATATTTTGTTTCTTTATATTTCTCCAGTGAAGCGTTATAATTTAAATGATTGGTGTTAGGGCACACGTGTGGTTTATGAGAAGTTCAGGACGTGCCGGACAGTGTGACACTTGTATCTCCCCACCACCCAACGCACACACTCATTATTGTTTTTATGAATATTATGCATGTAGGATGAACACACCTCAGGTAGAAAATAATGAATCGACGACGTTTCGGTCCGTCCTGGTAAGAACGTTGTGCATATGAACATTATGTTTCAAATTTCCTCATTAAGTTCATATATTTTATGTTCTCAGCCATTTTATTTAGAACATTACTAGTATGTAGTCCAACACTTATTGATGAGAAAATTACCAAGATTTAAGGAATTTCCACAAAAGTTGTAATACCCAAGATAAGTTATTGTCACCTTGAGAAATGCCCAAAATATTTTTTAAAACTATACTTCAAGATCTTGTCAAGCTTTCAAAAAAAATCGATATTCCCTTATTCTGATAACCTAGCTAACATTTGTCATATGTTTTAGTATCAACCTGGTTTTAAAGAACACAAGAACAGTCAAAAAAATTTAAATCAAGAATTCCCCCAAGTCCACAGCAGATTGTATTTATTTAAACCATTGTAAGGATTTTTTATTGTATTTACATCTAATGAAGATTGTGTGTATTCGATCCACTACAATGATCGTGAGTCTGTGTACCTTGGACAATCTGGAAAAACCTTAAATTTGCGTTCATTCCAATATGGTTATAGAATTAGAACTACCCAAACTTCTAATGCATTGTACATATACAAAAGTCTATGTAATCACACTATTAATTGGTGAGGGGCGAAAAGCATTATCACTTGCAGCGGAATTTAGTTGTGTCTGGCCAAATCAGTGAGCGTTCAAACCTTCGCAATATTAGTACTGGTATGTATAGACTAGATCCGTATATAAGATTCTATATTGCACATGAGGAGGTGGAGCTTGAGGACGCGGAGGTGGAGGTGGAGGTGTTTGAGTGCGAGGAGGGGGAACATGAGGAGGCGGTGGTGGAGGTGGAGGACCCTGAGGGCGAAGAGGTGAAGCTTGAGGTCCCGGAGGTGTAGGTGAGGGAGCTAGAGGGCGAAGAGGTGAAGCTGGACGAAGCGAAGGTGTTGGTGAAGGAACTAGAGGACGAAGAGGTAGAGGTTGAGGACGCGAAGGTGGAGCTGGGGGACGCTGAGGTTGGGCTGGAGTAACTTGATGGCGAGAAGGTGGAGCTTCAGGGCACGGAGGTGGAGGAGCTTGAGGACGCGGACCCCATATCTCTTACCTCCGTGTTGAATGCTCTAAGGCCCTTAATTTTCTTAAGTTCTTGTCCCGTACTTTTTGGGGAGCCGATAGGCGCACGCTCCTCTCTTTACATTCCTCTCTCGAACTGTCTAAACTCGATTATGGCTGTCCTGCTTACTCGTCTGTCTCTCCTTCTACTCTTCGCCGTCTTGATGCTCTGCACCATACTGGGTTACGCCTTAGCTCTGGTGCCTTTCGTTCATTTTCTACCTTAAGCCTGTATGTTGAAACTGGCGTACTGCCTCTACATAATCGTCCTGATCGCTACTGTCTATGCTACCTTGCGCGGTCCTAACAACACCCTCACTGTTGCTAATGTCTCGCCTTGACCTTTAACCTTCCTATGGTCCCTGTTCCCCTTTAACACCTACCTCTTTTTGTACAGTTATCTCGCTTACAAAATGCTGTTTCGGTTCGTGTTATCAATATTTCTCCTCGTGTCGTTCCATCCTTGCCCTCGTGGAGGTTGAGCGAGAAGAAGGAGCTTCAGGGGGCGAGGAGGTGGAGGTGGAGGAGCTTGAGGTCGCGGTAGTGGAGGTCGATGAGCTTGAGGGCGAGGAGGTGGAGCTGTAGGACGCGAAGGTAGAGATAGAAAAGCTTGAGGGCGAGGAGATGGAGCTTGATGACGCAGAGGTGGAGGAGCGTGGGTGTTGGAGCGTGAGGACGCATATATGGAGGTAGGAGGGATGTACTGGGAGGTGGTGGAGTTAGAGTACTGGGAGGTGGTTGAGTTAGGGTACTGGAAGGTAATGGAGTTAGGGTACTGGCAGGTGAAGGAGTTGGGATATTGTGATGTCGTTTAGTTAGAGTATTGGGAAGTGCTGGAGATAAGGTACTGGGAGGTGCTGGAGTTAGGGGAGGTGGAGAAGTTTGGGTACTTGGAGATGCTGGAGTGGTGGGGAGGATGGAGTGGTACATGTAGTTAATGATCAATAGGTTGCAAATCGTGGGTAGGAGGGATGGAAACATGTTGTTAATAGTCAAATGGTTCATATTGGTGAGTAGGGTGCAGGGGTTTATGTAAGTAATGTTCAATAGGTATCATCTGGTGGGCGGCATGATAGTGCACATGTTTCATATCTATATAAATAAAAAGGTAAATGTTCGTTTGTTCAAAATCGCTAATCTCCGTAAGTACTTCACCGATTGCTTTGAAATTTTTACACAACGTTCCATTCGTATCCGAGCAGGTTTTTCTATACATATTATATAGATGTCACGTATTTGAAGGAAAAAACATGATTTTTGGAAAAACTGTGTTTTTCATTTGAGGGAAATCTTCGAAACCTCTTTACCGATTGCTTTGGAATTTTGACACAACGTTGCATTCGAATAGGTGCGTGTTTTTATATACCTACTATATACATTCCTCCCCAGTGACTGGAAAAAAACATGCTTTTTTTGAAAAACAGCGCCATCTATTTCACGTAATACCAAAACACACTATACTAAACATGTTACGATTCCATCTCAATGTTTTTCTGATTGCATTGACAAATTTAATTTTCATAGATTTTGATTTATTTTTCTTTTGTTTTAATTATTTTGTGTAACATTGCGATGGAACTGAGCTGTGTTGTTTACCATGACTTTTATTTTCTAAGTATAAGTATAGATGCCACACATGTGATGGGTAAAATCATTCTTTTTTAAGAAACAGCACCATCTGTTGCACATAAGAGCAACACATGCTATACTGGAATATGTTACGATTTGAATTCAATGATTCCAATTTCATTGATAAATTGAATTTTCATGGATTTCTATTTATTTTCATTTTGATTTAATTATTTTATGTGACATTGCATTGGAATTGAGCTGTGTTGTTTGCCATACTGTTCATATCATGAATATAGTTTATTTCTTTTATTTTTTTAGTTTTTTAACTGTTTTTGTTCTTATTTCAGTGATGGGAACATCAGATCTTTTGGGAATGCATCAGTCGAGGGAGTGAGGAATAGTGGTTAGTACAAGAGGACGGGAGTGAGGGATAGTGGGGAGGACGAGGGGATGGGGGAGTTGGAGATTGTGGGGAGAGGGGAAAGGGGATTGGAGAATATTGGGGAAGGACATGGGGACAGGGGAGTGAGGGATGGTGGGAAGGACGAGGGGATGGGGCAGGGGAAAATGGTAGGGTGGTCGAGAGGACAGGGGAGAGGGAGATGGTGGGGAGGACGGAGGGACGGTGGGGGTGGGGAATGGTTAAGAAGACGAAGGGATGGTGGCATGGGCGATGGTGGTGAGGAAACAGGGATGAGGGAGGAAGGGAATGGTGGGGAGGACGAAGGGACAGGGGGAGTAGGGAATGGTTGGGAGGACGAGGGGACGGGAGTGTGGAATGGATGGGAGGACGATGGGTCATTCCCCCTGTGGATGGGTCAGGGGGAATGGTGGTGAAAACTGGGAGACCGGGGAAGGTTTCTGTGGCTCAGCAACGCGTGGCTGGGTACAGCTAGTAATAATATAAAATGTAACTGTAATTTTTCTAATTGTGTAAAATGTAGTTAGCTTGGGATGAGCTGCACAGTTAATTATGTTATATGTATTATTTGTCAGGAAACCCGACACCAATTACTAATATTAAATACAATAAGCAGATAATATTGCTGCTGTGTTGTATATATATAAATTAACCGATAGAAAATGTAGCGTTTAGTGGAAATTTCCGTCAATAGAAAACAAGATATCATTGCCATGTTGCTATTAAATATGTCGCCAACTATTATGTTGGGAATTATTCTTAATACAGCAGTTTTTGGACTTTTAACATCATAAAAAATCTCATTTAAATTAACTTAATTATCAGTACCAAATAGAGTAAATGTGACCTTTCTACCAATTATTGACATTTGGACAAGGAGAGCTAGAGCATCAGTGGGAGAGAAGTCAGCCATTGTTGTTTAGACCAGAGTCATGGAGCGAGTTCAGCTCCTATAATTCTCCCTTGGACGAGGTGTTATGGAGATCAGATTAGTGCTTCTTCCATCATCAACATGCAGTCAACATCTAAACAAGGGGAGTGTCTTACCGAAACCCGTTTAATATCTAATCATTTCTGGCCAGTTAATGTTAGGTAGATATAGGATGAACAGGTTAGCGTGAGAGGCATCGACTCAATCCAGGTAATTAATCCTTGGCCCTTATCTAATTATAGAACAAATGTTTCACCTGATATAGCTGTAATATATTAGGATTCCTGCTTTACAGCAAGTGTCCTTTGTCAGGTGTAGCAGGGAAAGCAGTACAGTTGCTTGCTACTCCAGTACAGGGGGTGGAGATGCTAGCTTCAACCACGAGGATTATTTGGTGTCATCATCCTTGTTTATACATGGTGGACTAGACCTACTGTACAATAAGATAAGGCCTCTAAATTTTTATTATTAATATATGTAATTTAATACTTTAGTTTGATTGACTGCATATAAAAAAATTAGTATAATACCCTCTAATGTGCAAGGAGTCGATTTATGAGAATATTGCAGAAATACAGTCCACTTAAACATCATACAAATTGATATCCAAATATATATAGTAACGTAATATTATTTCATATAAATTAAATACATATAAATTTCACTAGTCGGTTCCCCACATTATTTACCAAAACTTTTAGAATATGATAATATATAGGAAGCTGTGGAATTTTATTTCCATTACAAATCCTGATAAGGTGCTATCACTGGTAGGTGACGAGACTCCATGGTGTCACCACTAGTAGGAGAGCCACTATGGTGCCACCACTGGTAGGTGAGACTCTACGGTGCCACCACTGGTAGTTGAGACTCTCCGGTGCCACCACTGGTAGTTGAGACTCTCCGGTGCCACCACTGGTAGGTGAGACTCTACGGTGCCACCACTGGTAGGTGAGACTCTACAGTGCCACCACTGGTAGGTGAGACTCTACGGTGCCACCACTGGTAGGTGAGACTCTACGGTGCCACCACTGGTAGGTGAGACTCTACGGTGCCACCACTGGTAGGTGAGACTCTACGGTGCCACCACTGGTAGGTGAGACTCCATGGTGCCACCACTGGTAGGTGAGACTCTACGGTGCCACCACTGGGAGGTGAGACTCCATGGTGCCACCACTGACAGGTGAGACTCTACGGTGCCACCACTGGTAGGTGAGACTCTACGGTGCCACCACTGGTAGTTGAGACTCTACGGTGCCACCACTGGTAGGTGTGACTCAATGGTGCCACCACTAGTAGGTGAGACTCTACGGTGCCACCACTGGTAGGTGAGACTCCATGGTGCCACCACTGGTAGGTGAGACTCTACGGTGCCACCACTGGTAGGTGAGACTCTACGGTGCCACCACTGGTAGGTGAGACTCTACAGTGCCACCACTGGTAGGAGAGCCACTATGGTGCCACCACTGTGTAACGGGAGCCAACATTTAACCTCACTACTGATTAAAAGTTGGTCGTTATTAAAGAAATAATTAAAGAAAATATATACAGAAACCAGAGTTCTGCTGAGTAACCTTCAGTACAAACCCTCGAGATCCAAATGGTTGAACATTCAGATATCACAAACTCAAGATATATATCAAGGCCTATATCACAATAGAACTTCTGCAGTTACCTTTGTTCTTATGTTCTTCTTAAGAGATACTGTCTCCTCTAGATTAAACTGCAAACTCTGAATATTCACCGCCACCACCTGCTATGCCTGAGTAAATTTCTCAACAGATGAAAAGCAGGATACCATCAATTAAGAGTCAACATAAGAACATAAGAACAAAGGTAACTGCAGAAGGCCTATTGGCCCATACGAGGCAGCTCCTATCTATAACCACCCAATCCCACTCATATACTTGTCCAACCCGCGCTTGAAACAATCGAGGGACCCCACCTCCACCACGTTACGCGGTAATTGGTTCCACAAATCAACAACCCTGTTACCAAACCAGTATTTACCCAAGTCGTTCCTAAATCTAAACTTATCCAATTTATACCCATTGTTTCGTGTTCTGTCTTGTGTTGATACTTTTAATACCCTATTAATATACCCTTTGTTATGTCCATTCACCCACTTGTAGACCTCTATCATGTCACCCCTAACCCTTCGCCTTTTCAGTGAATGCAACTTAAGCTTTGTTAATCTTTCTTCATATGAAAGATTTCTAATTTGAGGAATTAACTTAGTCATCCTACACTGGACACGTTCAAGTGAATTTATATCCATTCTATAATATGGCGACCAAAACTGAACTGCATAATCTAAATGGGGCCTAACTAGAGCAAGATATAGCTTGAGAACCACACCAGGTGTCTTGTTACTAACGCTGCGATTAATAAATCCAAGTGTCCGATTTGCCTTATTACGAACATTTATGCATTGATCCTTTTGTTTTAAATTCTTACTAATCATAACTCCCAGATCCCTTTCGCAATCCGACTTCGCAATCTCAACACCATCTAGCTCGTATCTTGTAACTCTATCATCATTACCTAGCCTCAGAACTTTACATTTATCAGCATTAAACTGCATTTGTATATCATTTGACCATTTCAAAACCCTATCTAGATCAACTTGAAGTGATAGTGAGTCCTCCTCCGAATTAATTTCCATACCGATTTTCGTATCATCGGCAAATTTGCAAATGTTGCTACTCAAACCTGAATCTAAATTATTTATATATATTATAAACAACAGAGGCCACCAAATTTAGACAGAATGGAAGCAAAGCATCTATGGGATGAAATATCTAGAGCATCTAGATCTAACAGTATTTATGTCATGGGTGACTTTAATTTTAGCGGAATAAACTGGTTGAACAAAACAGGGAATAGTGAAGCAGAAGATTTTCTAGAAATAATTGACGATTGCTTTCTTACGCAACACATTAAGGAACCAACACGGGAAAATAATATTTTAGATTTAGTGTTAACTAACAGGGAAACGCAAATTAATGACATCGAAATAGGGAGTGAGCTAGGGAGCAGTGATCACAAAGAAATCAGATTTAGCATAGAATGGAATAGACCAGTAGGAGAAAATTCTGTTAAAGTGCCAGATTTTCGAAAAGCTGATTTTAATAGCCTAAGAAATTTTTTGGGTCAAATTGATTGGAAAGTCTTGGGTATGGGGTGGGGGCCGGTCTTGGAGCGAGACATGAACCCAGCGATAGGTGACTTAAATGGGGATTTCGATGTGGATTCAATATATAACTTATTTAAGAATATTCTAAACAAAGCACAGGAACGTAGTATACCATACAAATTGAATAGATCGAATACTAATGACCCAAAGTGGATAACAAAGAATTTGAAGAACCTTATAGGTAAAAAGAGAGCTTGGTACAAAAGGATTAAAAATGGGGAGGTCACTTTAGAACAGGAATTCGTACAACTGGTTAGAAATGTTAAAAAAGAGATAAGGAAAGCAAAAAGAAACTATGAAGTTCGCATAGCAGGGCAAGCAAAGACAAATCCTAAAGGGTTTTTTCAGTTATATCGTACCAAGACTAGGGAAAGGATAGGTCCATTAAAAACTGAGACAGGTCAAATAACAGATAGTGATGAAGAGATGAGTAGTATTTTTAATAAATATTTTGTATCTGTATTTACTAAAGAGGAACTTAACAATATGCCTTCAGCCGAACAAGTCTATGTGGGTGGGGACGAGGACAGGTTGACGAGTTTAGCAGTTACCAGGGAGAATGTTCTTAAACAAATAGTAAAACTCAAACCAAACAAATCCCCAGGGCCGGATGAAGTGTTTGCCAGGGTGCTTAAAGAATGCAAAGAGGAGCTTTGTGACCCACTGTCAACCATATTTAATAAATCAATAGAGACAGGCAGAGTGCCAGAGTTTTGGAAAGTTGCTAATGTGATACCAGTTTTTAAGAAAGGAGATAGATCACTTGCGTCTAACTATCGACCAATTAGCCTAACGTCTATTGTGGGAAAGTTACTCGAATCTATAATAGCAAATAAAATTCGTCTTCATCTTGAAAAACATAAATTAATAATTGAGTCGCAACATGGTTTTATAAATGGCCGTTCATGTTTAACAAATTTGTTATCTTTTTATTCTAGCATTGTTGAGGCAGTTGATAGTGGTAAGGATTGCGATGTTGTATACCTTGACTTTAGCAAAGCTTTTGATACAGTGCCACATGAAAGACTGATTAAAAAGATAGAGTCTCATGGTATTGGGGGTGCTTTATTAAGCTGGATTAGGGCATGGCTATACCAAAGGAAACAGAGAGTTAGTATAAATGGAAAGTTCTGAGGTTAGGTAATGATGATAGAGTTACAAGATACGAGCTAGATGGTGTTGTGATTGCGAAGTCGGATTGCGAAAGGGATCTGGGAGTTATGATTAGTAAGAATTTAAAACAAAAGGATCAATGCATAAATGTTCGTAATAAGGCAAATCGGACACTTGGATTTATTAATCGCAGCGTTAGTAACAAGACACCTGGTGTGGTTCTCAAGCTATATCTTGCTCTAGTTAGGCCCCATTTAGATTATGCAGTTCAGTTTTGGTCGCCATATTATAGAATGGATATAAATTCACTTGAACGTGTCCAGCGTAGGATGACTAAGTTAATTCCCCAAATTAGAAATCTTTCATATGAAGAAAGATTAACAAAGCTTAAGTTGCATTCACTGGAAAGGCGAAGAGTTAGGGGTGACATGATAGAGGTTTACAAGTGGATGAATGGACATAACCGGGGGGATATTAATAGGGTATTAAAAGTATCAACACAGGACAGAACACGAAACAATGGATATAAATTGGATAAGTTTAGATTTAGGAAAGACTTGGGTAAATACTGGTTCAGTAACAGGGTTGTTGATTTGTGGAACCAATTGCCGCGTAACATTGTGGAGGTGGGGTCCCTCGATTGTTTCAAGCGCGGGTTGGACAAGTATATGAGTGGGATTGAGTGGTTATAGAATAGGAGCTGCCTCGTATGGGCCAATAGGCCTTCTGCAGTTACCTTTGTTCTTATGTTCTTATGTTCTTAAGTCAGAGTGGGAAAATGTTGTAAGTGGAGTGCCTCAAGGCTCTGTCCTGGGACCTCTGTTGTTTATAATATATATAAATGATTTAGATTCAGGTTTGAGTAGCAACATTTGCAAATTTGCCGATGATACGAAAATCGGTAGGGAAATTAATTCGGAGGAGGACTCACTATCACTTCAAGTTGATCTAGATAGGGTTTTGAAATGGTCAAAGGATTGGCAGATGCAGTTTAATGCTGATAAATGTAAAGTTCTGAGGTTAGGTAATGATGATAGAGTTACAAGATACGAGCTAGATGGTGTTGTGATTGCGAAGTCGGATTGCGAAAGGGATCTGGGAGTTATGATTAGTAAGAATTTAAAACAAAAGGATCAATGCATAAATGTTCGTAATAAGGCAAATCGGACACTTGGATTTATTAATCGCAGCGTTAGTAACAAGACACCTGGTGTGGTTCTCAAGCTATATCTTGCTCTAGTTAGGCCCCATTTAGATTATGCAGTTCAGTTTTGGTCGCCATATTATAGAATGGATATAAATTCACTTGAACGTGTCCAGCGTAGGATGACTAAGTTAATTCCCCAAATTAGAAATCTTTCATATGAAGAAAGATTAACAAAGCTTAAGTTGCATTCACTGGAAAGGCGAAGAGTTAGGGGTGACATCATAGAGGTTTACAAGTGGATGAATGGACATAACCGGGGGGATATTAATAGGGTATTAAAAGTATCAACACAGGACAGAACACGAAACAATGGGTATAAATTGGATAAGTTTAGATTTAGGAAAGACTTGGGTAAATACTGGTTCAGTAACAGGGTTGTTGATTTGTGGAACCAATTGCCGCGTAACATTGTGGAGGTGGGGTCCCTCGATTGTTTCAAGCACGGGTTGGACAAGTATATGAGTGGGATTGGGTGGTTATAGAATAGGAGCTGCCTCGTATGGGCCAACAGGCCTTCTGCAGTTGCCTTTGTTCTTATGTTCTTATGTTCTTATGAGTTCCCAGGACAGAGCCCTGAGGTACTCCACTAACAACATTATCCCACTCTGACTTAACCCCATTTATACTAACTCTCTGTTTCCTTTGGAATAGCCATGCCCTAATCCAAGTTAATATAGCACCTCCAATACCATGAGCTTCTATTTTTTTAATTAGTCTTTCATGTGGAACTGTATCAAAAGCTTTGCTAAAGTCAAGGTACACAACATAACAATCCTTGCCACTATCAACTGCCTCAACTATGCTGGAATAAAAAGTTAGCAAATTTGTTAAACATGAACGGCAATTGTAAAACCATGTTGCGACTCATTTATTAATTTATGTTTTTCAAGATGGAGACGAATTGTATTTGCAATTATTGATTCGAGTAACTTTCCCACAATAGACGTTAGGCTAATTGGCCGATAGTTTGACGCAAGTGATCTATCTCCTTTCTTAAAAATTGGTACCACATTAGCTACCTTCCATGACTCTGGCACTCTGACTGACTCTATTGATTTATTAAATATGGTAGACAGTGGCTCGGAAAGCTCCTCTTTGCATTCTTTAAGCACCCTGGCAAACACTTCATCCGGCCCTGGGGATTTGTTTGGTTTTAGTTTTTCTAATTGTTTAATTACATCCTCCCTGGTAACTGCTAAACTAGTCAACCTGTCCTCATCCCCACCCACATAGACTTGTTCGGCTGAAGGCATATTGTTAAGTTCTTCTTTAGTAAATACAGATATAAAATATTTGTTAAAAATACTACTCATCTCCTTGTCATTATCCGTTATTTGACCTGTCTCAGATTTTAATGGACCTATCGTTTCCTCAGTCTTAGTTCGATATAACTGAAAAAACCCTTTAGGATTTGACTTTGCTTGCTCTGCTATGCGAACTTCATAGTTTCTTTTTGCTTTCCTAATCTCTTTTTTAACAATTCTATCCAGTTGTATGAATTCCTGTTCTAACCTGACTTCCCCATTCTTAATCCTTTTGTACCAAGCTCTCTTTTTACCTATAAGGTTCTTTAAATTATTTGTTATCCACTTTGGATCATTAGTATTCGATCTATTCAATTTGTATGGTATACTACGTTCCTGTGCTTTGTTTAGAATATTCTTAAATAAGTTATATATTAAATCCACATCGAAATCTCCTTTTACGTCACCTGTCGCTGGGTTTCCATACCCCATACCCAAGACCTTCCAATCTATTTGACCCAAAAAATTTCTTAGGCTATTAAAATCAGCTTTTCGAAAATCTTGCACTTTAACAGAATTTTCTCCTACAGGTCTATTCCATTCTTTGCTAAATCTGATTACTCTGTGATCACTGTTCCCTAGCTCACTCCCTATTTCGATGTCATTAATTTGTGTTTCCCTGTTAGTTAACACTAAATCTAAAATATTATTTTCCCGCGTTGGTTCCTTAATGTGTTGCGTAAGAAAGCAATCGTCAATTAATTCTAGAAAATCTTCTGCTTCACTATTCCCTGTTTTGTTCACCCAGTTTATTCCACTAAAATTAAAGTCACCCATGACATAAATACTGTTAGATTTAGATGCT
The DNA here is from genome assembly GCF_040958095.1 of Procambarus clarkii. NCBI lineage: Eukaryota > Metazoa > Arthropoda > Malacostraca > Decapoda > Cambaridae > Procambarus > Procambarus clarkii. The sequence continues at coordinate 1,731,945 of NC_091211.1, forward strand.
CTAGATATTTCATTCTATAGATGCTTTGCTTCCATTCTGTCTAAATTTGGTGGCCTATATAGAACTCCTATTATAATATTATTTGCTTTTTCGTTTAATTCTATCCAAATAGTTTCTGTGTGTTGTTCAGTTTTGATTCCCTCTTTGAGACTACATTTCAAATTGTCCCTAACATATATGGCTACTCCCCCTACTCTTCTAATATATCTATCTGTGTGAAATAGTTTAAATCCATTTATCTGATATTCAGCTAATAGTTCTCTATTTTCTACATTCATCCACGTTTCGGTAAGTGCAATAATATCTATTTTTTCTGTGCAGACAAGAGCATTTAATTCATTAATTTTATTTCTTAGACTTCTACTGTTAGTGTAATATATCCTAAGTGAATTGTTATTTTGAGGCCCTTTTCTTTCCCTGATCATTTTGCCAATTCTTTTCTCCCACGAACACATACTTTTATTACCTCCTTCCTCCAAATCAATTCCCATACCACTATCTACTAACAGTTTAAACCCAAACAAACACCTCTAACCACTGGTTCCAACGAGTTCGCAACAGCAACAACCCCAGTCCTCGATAGATGCACCCCATCACGAGCATACATTTCATTTCTTCCATAGAAGCGTTCCCAGTTGTCTATGAAAGATATTGCATTTGATTTGCAATATCTTTCCAGCCGGCAATTTTTTGGGTCAAATTGATTGGAAAGTCTAGGGTATGGGGTGGGGGCCGGTCTTGGAGCGAGGCATGAACCCAGCGATAGGTGACGTAAATTGGGATTTCGATGTGGATTCAATATATAACTTATTTATGAATATTCTAAACAAAGCACAGGAACGTAGTATACCATACAAATTGAATAGATCGAATACTAATGACCCAAAGTGGATAACAAAGAATTTGAAGAACCTTATAGGTAAAAAGAGAGCTTGGTACAAAAGGATTAAAAATGGGGAGGTCACTTTAGAACAGGAATTCGTACAACTGGTTAGAAATGTTAAAAAAGAGATAAGGAAAGCAAAAAGAAACTAAGTTCGCATAGCAGGGCAAGCAGACAAATCCTAAAGGGTTTTTTCAGTTATATCGTACTAAGACTAGGGAGAGGATAGGTCCATTAAAAACTGAGACAGGTCAAATAACAGATAGTGATGAAGAGATGAGTAGTATATTTAATAAATATTTTGTATCTGTATTTACTAAAGAGGAACTTAACAATATGCCTTCAGCCGAACAAGTCTATGTGGGTGGGGACGAGGACAGGTTGATGAGTTTAACAGTTACTAGGGAGGATGTTCTTAAACAAATAGTAAAACTCAAACCAAACAAATCCCCAGGGCCGAATGAAGTGTTTGCCAGGGTGCTTAAAGAATGCAAAGAGGAGCTTTGTGACCCACTGTCAACCATATTTAATAAATCAAGAGAGTCAGGCAGAGTGCCAGAGTTTTGGAGAGTTACTAATGTGATACCAGTTTTTAAGAAAGGGGATAGATCACTTGCGTCTAACTATCGACCAATTAGCCTAACGTCTATTGTGGGAAAGTTACTCAAATCTATAATAGCAAATAAAATTCGTCTTCATCTTGAAAAACATAAATTAATAATTGAATCGCAACATGGTTTTATAAATGGCCGTTCATGTTTAACAAATTTGTTATCTTTTTATTCTAGCATTGTTGAGGCAATTGATAGTGGTAAGGATTGAGATGTTGTGTACCTTGACTTTAGCAAAGCTTTTGATACAGTGCCACATGAAAGACTGATTAAAAAGATAGAGTCTCAAGGTATTGGGGGTGCTATATTAAGCTGGATTAGGGCATGGCTATTCCAAAGGAAACAAAGTTAGTATAAATGGAGTCAAGTCAGAGTGGAAGAATGTTGTAAGTGGGGTGCCTCAGGGCTCTGTCCTGGGACCTCTGTTGTTTATAATATATATAAATAATTTAGATTCAGGTTTGAGTAGCAACATTTGCAAATTTGCCGATGATACGAAAATCGGTAGGGAAATTAATTCGGAGGAGGACTCACTATCATTTCAAGTTGATCTAGATAGGGTTTTGAAATGGTCGAAGGATTGGCAGATGCAGTTTAATGCTGATAAATGTATAGTTCTGAGGTTAGAGCCCAGCGTTCTGTCTCCCAGGATGAACAAGACCAGCAAAAGCTGCTAGACTCTGTTATAGTGTCGTCCCAAGATATACCTGTGGAACATGATAGTGAAAACTGTGTCGAAATAGCTCTGGATCTCTTAAAAGACAAATTGCAGCTCATTCTAAACAAATCTGACGTTATTGCTGCCTACAGAGTAGGCAAAAAGAATCCATCAAGTCAAAACCAACGGAAAATTCGCCTGAAGCTGTCTTCCCAGTTCACGAAATCCAATCTAGTCCGGACAGCTGTAGCCCAACGGAAGGGATTATACATCAACGAGTGCTTGACTAGGAACAGACAGCACCTCCTCTACCGCCTGCGTCAAATCCGTCAAAAAAACCCAGATGCGATTCATCAGTGCTTCGTTAGAGATGGACTGATAAAGGTGAGAAAAACCGCAGAGGGCAAAATGTTCACAATTACTAAAGAAGAGAACTTCAACGCTTTCCTCTCCCAATGTGGTCTGTCTCAGCTCATTATCACTCCCAGTGAATTAACTTAATTAACCCCCTGTCAACTAGTGGGGCTAGGTTTCCTAAGTCTCATTGTTTCATTTTCTGACTTAATTTTTAACTTACTCTTAACTAGTCATTTACTGAAATTATTTAATTGAGTGCATAAATAGTTCTTCAGGTCTTATTAATTATACAGTCATAACTGAACTATTTATAGTTAATAATCATTAGCTTAAATTTGCCTATGCTTATTATTCAACTTTTCTTTGATTCCATTTATTACCTAGGTTGCCTAGCCTCGCCATGCTCCCTTACTCCATTGTACCCCTGGCTTTGCCTGCATCTCAAAGTGCAAATTGTTACTTACAGTGTACCTGAGAGTACTTGTAAGCAATCTACCTCATTTTTCATTTTTGCTCAATTTGTTTTTGTATTGCTTAGTCTTGTTTATATTTTTGTTTTGTATTTCTATATCTTGTGTTTTGTATAGTCCATGTTTATATGTTTTTTCGTTAATCTCATTTATTACCTAGGTTGCCTAGCCTAGCCATACTCCCTTACTCCATTGTACCCCTGTAAGCCCCTTTTGAGTTTGCTTTGAACATAAGAACATAAGAACAAAGGTAATTGCAGAAGGCCTATTGGCCCATACGAGGCAGCTCCTATTCTATAACCACCCAATCCCACTCATATACTTGTCCAACCCGTGCTTGAAACAATCGAGGGACCCCACCTCCACAATGTTACGCGGCAATTGGTTCCACAAATCAACAACCCTGTTACTGAACCAGTATTTACCCAAGTCTTTCCTAAATCTAAACTTATCCAATTTATACCCATTGTTTCGTGTTCTGTCCTGTGTTGATACTTTTAATACCCTATTAATATCCCCCCGGTTATGTCCATTCATCCACTTGTAAACCTCTATCATGTCACCCCTAACTCTTCGCCTTTCCAGTGAATGCAACTTAAGCTTTGTTAATCTTTCTTCATATGAAAGATTTCTAATTTGGGGAATTAACTTAGTCATCCTACGCTGGACACGTTCAAGTGAATTTATATCCATTCTATAATATGGCGACCAAAACTGAACTGCATAATCTAAATGGGGCCTAACTAGAGCAAGATATAGCTTGAGAACCACACCAGGTGTCTTGTTACTAACGCTGCGATTAATAAATCCAAGTGTCCGATTTGCCTTATTACGAACGTTTATGCATTGATCTTTTTGTTTTAAATTCTTACTAATCATAACTCCCAGATCCCTTTCGCAATCCGACTTCGCAATCACAACACCATCTAGCTCGTATCTTGTAACTCTATCATCATTACCTAACCTCAGAACTTTACATTTATCAGCATTAAACTGCATCTGCCAATCCTTTGACCATTTCAAAACCCTATCTAGATCAACTTGAAGTGATAGTGAGTCCTCCTCCGAATTAATTTCCCTACCGATTTTCGTATCATCGGCAAATTTGCAAATGTTGCTACTCAAACCTGAATCTAAATCATTTATATATATTATAAACAACAGAGGTCCCAGGACAGAGCCTTGAGGCACTCCACTTACAACATTTTCCCACTCTGACTTGATTCCATTTATACTAACTCTCTGTTTCCTTTGGTATAGCCATGCCCTAATCCAGCTTAATATAGCACCCCCAATACCATGAGACTCTATCTTTTTAATCAGTCTTTCATGTGGCACTGTATCAAAAGCTTTGCTAAAGTCAAGGTATACAACATCGCAATCCTTACCACTATCAACTGCCTCAACAATGCTAGAATAAAAAGATAACAAATTTGTTAAACATGAACGGCCATTTATAAAACCATGTTGCGACTCAATTATTAAATTATGTTTTTCAAGATGAAGACGAATTTTATTTGCTATTATAGATTCGAGTAACTTTCCCACAATAGACGTTAGGCTAATTGGTCGATAGTTAGACGCAAGTGATCTATCTCCTTTCTTAAAAACTGGTATCACATTAGCAACTTTCCAAAACTCTGGCACTCTGCCTGTCTCTATTGATTTATTAAATATGGTTGACAGTGGGTCACAAAGCTCCTCTTTGCATTCTTTAAGCACCCTGGCAAACACTTCATCCGGCCCTGGGGATTTGTTTGGTTTGAGTTTTACTATTTGTTTAAGAACATCCTCCCTGGTAACTGTTAAACTCGTCAACCTGTCCTCGTCCCCACCCACATAGACTTGTTCGGCTGAAGGCATATTGTTAAGTTCCTCTTTAGTAAATACAGATACAAAATATTTATTAAAAATACTACTCATCTCTTCATCACTATCTGTTATTTGACCTGTCTCAGTTTTTAATGGACCTATCCTTTCCCTAGTCTTAGTACGATATAACTGAAAAAACCCTTTAGGATTTGTCTTTGCTTGCCCTGCTATGCGAACTTCATAGTTTCTTTTTGCTTTCCTTGTCTCTTTTTTAACATTTCTAACCAGTTGTACGAATTCCTGTTCTAAAGTGACCTCCCCATTTTTAATCCTTTTGTACCAAGCTCTCTTTTTACCTATAAGGTTCTTCAAATTCTTTGTTATCCACTTTGGGTCATTAGTATTCGATCTATTCAATTTGTATGGTATACTACGTTCCTGTGCTTTGTTTAGAATATTCTTAAATAAGTTATATATTGAATCCACATCGAAATCCCCATTTAAGTCACCTATCGCTGGGTTCATGTCTCGCTCCAAGACCGGCCCACACCCCATACCCAAGACTTTCCAATCAATTTGACCCAAAAAATTTCTTAGGCTATTAAAATCAGCTTTTCGAAAATCTGGCACTTTAACAGAATTTTCTCCTACTGGTCTATTCCATTCTATGCTAAATCTGATTTCTTTGTGATCACTGCTCCCTAGCTCACTCCCTGTTTCGATGTCATTAATTTGCGTTTCCCTGTTAGTTAACACTAAATCTAAAATATTATTTTCCCGTGTTGGTTCCTTAATGTGTTGCGTAAGAAAGCAATCGTCAATTAATTCTAGAAAATCTTCTGCTTCACTATTCCCTGTTTTGTTCAACCAGTTTATTCCGCTAAAATTAAAGTCACCCATGACATAAATACTGTTAGATCTAGATGCTCTAGATATTTCATCCCATAGATGCTTTGCTTCCATTCTGTCTAAATTTGGTGGCCTATATATTACTCCTATTATAATATTATTAGCTTTTTCGTTTAATTCAATCCAAATAGTTTCTGTGTGTGGCTCTGTTTTGATTCCCTCTTTGAGACTACATTTCAAATTGTCCCTAACATATATGGCTACTCCACCTCCTCGTCTAATATATCTGTCTGTGTGAAATAGTTTAAATCCATATATTTGATATTCAGCTAATAGTTCTCTATTTTCTACATTCATCCACGTTTCGGTAAGTGCAATAATATCTATTTTTTCTGTGCAGACAAGAGCATTTAATTCGTTAATTTTATTTCTTAGACTTCTACTGTTAGTGTAATATACCCTAAGTGAATTGTTATTTTGCGGACCTTCTCTTTCCCTGGTCGTTTTGCCAATTCCTTTCTCCCACAAACACATACTTTTATTACCTCCTTCCTCCAAATCAATTCCCATACCTCTATCTACTAACAGTTTAAACCCAAACAAACACCTCTAACCACTTCTTCTAACGAGTTCGCAACAGCAACAACCCCAGCTCTCGATAGATGCACCCCATCACGAGCATACATTTCATTTCTTCCATAGAAGTGTTCCCAGTTGTCTATGAAAGATATTGCATTTGATTTGCAATATCTTTCCAGCCGGCAATTGACACCAAGTGCCCTCGATATCCATTCATTTCCCACTCCCTTTCTTGGAAGAATGCCACATATGATCGGGATTCCTCCCTTGCTCCTAACTAACTCTATGGCTGTTTTATACCTCTGAATCAGTTCCTCACTCCTAACTCGACCAACATCATTTCCTCCCACGCTAATGCAAATAATGGGATTGTTCCCATTACCAGCCATAATATCATTCATGTTGTTTATAATATCACCAATGCCAGCTCCGGGATAGCAAACCCTTAACCTGTTCCCCCTATCTCTAGCACAAAACATTCTATCCAAATACCTTATCTGGGAATCTCCCACAACTAATGTTTGCTTAGGTACTTCCTTTACCCTCTGAGGGGCCTGCGCTTCCTTTCTCTTCGTTGCTTTCCCTTTTGCGCGATCCACAGTCTCTCCACAGCACTCGTCCTCCAAAACGTCAAATGAATTAGAGGTTGCTATTACGTTTGAAGGCGGCTTTATCAAAGTCTTCTTAAGGCCCCTGTCTTTCACAACTCTCCAAGACGAGGTCCCTTTACTGCTGGTCTCCTCCTTCGTTACTTCTCGTTGTTCTTTAAGCTGACGCACCTCCTCCCGCAGAAAGTCCAACTCTGTCCTCAGGGCTCCCACTAGAGTCACCAGGTCCTTAACTACAACTTCCATATTGCTATGATAATATAACAACACTCAGGAGCTCCGATTAACACAACCTCTCACTGTGAATTCACCTGACCGACTGAAATTGTTCTGTATTGTGTACATCTTTTTCCCTATTTTATAGCTTATTTCTACCTTGTTATTTGCATTTCTTCCCTTGTTTTTCCTGTAATCAGCTTTTTTTATGAAGACAAGTATAGACCCTGAACTTAACCTCTTATCCACTATCTATGACAATTATCACTTTAATGATCTAAATTGCAGATATTTTGCAGCACATGATGTAAACAATGTATTAACTCATAATCACAATATCTCTGTAATCAATTTGAACGTTAGATCCCTAGGTAAACACTTCGATGATGTTAGTGCCTTGATTGAAGCTATTGACAACAAATTCTCTTTTATTATACTTACTGAAACATGGTTGAAAGAGGATACTACTCAGCTCTTTAACATGCCTAACTACTCAGCAATTCACAACTGTCGTCAACTTCAGAGAGGTGGTGGCACTGCTCTTTACTACCACCAAGAACTAACATGCTTAAAAGAAATTAGAACCAGAGACTGCTATGGGGAGTATATCTTCGCCAGCTTCAGAGTCAAGGGTGCCGAGTCTGTCCTGACTGTGGGTGCAGTTTATAGAATTCCTAACACTGATGTGTCCGAATTCAACTCAAACCTTAGAAATCTAATACTTGATAACAGACTGAACAAAAACCACCTAATTATCGCAGGGGACTTTAATATTGACCTCTGCGAACCTGAACACCCCACTGCTGTTAGCTTCCTCAACTGTATGAATTCCTGCTTCCTCATACCCTTAATCACTAGACCTACTAGAATCACTGATAGCACGGCCACGACGCTCGATCACATCTGGACAAACATAACCTCTCCGCTTACTTCAGGTATAATCACCGATAGCACTACAGATCATTACCCCACATTTCTCTTAACTAACATTAGCAAACCACCTCTTGAGTCAAGAGTGATACATAAGAAGAACATAAGAAGAACATAAGAACAAAGGTAACTGCAGAAGGCCTATTGGCCCATACGAGGCAGCTCCTATTCTATAACCACCCAATCCCACTCATATACTTGTCCAACCCGTGCTTGAAACAATCGAGGGACCCCACCTCCACAACGCTACGCGGCAATTGGTTCCACAAATCAACAACCCTGTTACTGAACCAGTATTTACCCAAGTCTTTCCTAAATCTAAACTTATCCAATTTATATCCATTGTTTCGTGTTCTGTCCTGTGTTGATAAGAACATAAGAAGAACACATACGTTTTATTTTTTTAGACTACATAGATACGTTTTAGACTACACAATGAAACTGCTATAGACAATTTTATAACTGCTGCTGATAATGTCAACTGGGAGTCCGAGTTAGGTAACATAAGAACATAAGAACATAAGAACAAAGGTAACTGCAGAAGGCCTATTGGCCCATACGAGGCAGCTCCTATTCTATAACCACCCAATCCCACTCATATACTTGTCCAACCCGTGCTTGAAACAATCGAGGGACCCCACCTCCACAATGTTACGCGGCAATTGGTTCCACAAATCAACAACCCTGTTACTGAACCAGTATTTACCCAAGTCATTCCTAAATCTAAACTTATCCAATTTATATCCATTGTTTCGTGTTCTGTCCTGTGTTGATACTTTTAATACCCTATTAATATCCCCCCGGTTATGTCCATTCATCCACTTGTAAACCTCTATCATGTCACCCCTAACTCTTCGCCTTTCCAGTGAATGCAACTTAAGCTTTGTTAATCTTTCTTCATATGAAAGATTTCTAATTTGGGGAATTAACTTAGTCATCCTACGCTGGACACGTTCAAGTGAATTTATATCCATTCTATAATATGGCGACCAAAACTGAACTGCATAATCTAAATGGGGCCTAACTAGAGCAAGATATAGCTTGAGAACCACACCAGGTGTCTTGTTACTAACGCTGCGATTAATAAATCCAAGTGTCCGATTTGCCTTATTACGAACATTTATGCATTGATCCTTTTGTTTTAAATTCTTACTAATCATAACTCCCAGATCCCTTTCGCAATCCGACTTCGCAATCACAACACCATCTAGCTCGTATCTTGTAACTCTATCATCATTACCTAACCTCAGAACTTTACATTTATCAGCATTAAACTGCATCTGCCAATCCTTTGACCATTTCAAAACCCTATCTAGATCAACTTGAAGTGATAGTGAGTCCTCCTCCGAATTAATTTCCCTACCGATTTTCGTATCATCGGCAAATTTGCAAATGTTGCTACTCAAACCTGAATCTAAATCATTTATATATATTATAAACAACAGAGGTCCCAGGACAGAGCCTTGAGGCACTCCACTTACAACATTTTCCCACTCTGACTTGATTCCATTTATACTAACTCTCTGTTTCCTTTGGTATAGCCATGCCCTAATCCAGCTTAATATAGCACCCCCAATACCATGAGACTCTATTTTTTTAATCAGTCTTTCATGTGGCACTGTATCAAAAGCTTTGCTAAAGTCAAGGTATACAACATCGCAATCCTTACCACTATCAACTGCCTCAACAATGCTAGAATAAAAAGATAACAAATTTGTTAAACATGAACGGCCATTTATAAAACCATGTTGCGACTCAATTATTAATTTATGTTTTTCAAGATGAAGACGAATTTTATTTGCTATTATAGATTCGAGTAACTTTCCCACAATAGACGTTAGGCTAATTGGTCGATAGTTAGACGCAAGTGATCTATCTCCTTTCTTAAAAACTGGTATCACATTAGCAACTTTCCAAAACTCTGGCACTCTGCCTGACTCTATTGATTTATTAAATATGGTTGACAGTGGGTCACAAAGCTCCTCTTTGCATTCTTTAAGCACCCTAGCAAACACTTCATCCGGCCCTGGGGATTTGTTTGGTTTGAGGTTTACTATTTGTTTAAGAACATCCTCCCTGGTAACTGCTAAACTCGTCAACCTGTCCTCGTTCCCACCCACATAGACTTGTTCGGCTGAAGGCATATTGTTAAGTTCCTCTTTAGTAAATACAGATACAAAATATTTATTAAAAATACTACTCATCTCTTCATCACTATCTGTTATTAGACCTGTCTCAGTTTTTAATGGACCTATCCTTTCCCTAGTCTTAGTACGATATAACTGAAAAAACCCTTTAGGATTTGTCTTTGCTTGCCCTGCTATGCGAACTTCATAGTTTCTTTTTGCTTTCCTTATCTCTTTTTTAACATTTCTAACCAGTTGTACGAATTCCTGTTCTAAAGTGACCTCCCCATTTTTAATCCTTTTGTACCAAGCTCTCTTTTTACCTATAAGGTTCTTCAAATTCTTTGTTATCCACTTTGGGTCATTAGTATACGATCTATTCATAGTGGACATCAACCTAGCAGTGCAATCTTTTCTTCAAAAAACTCTTAGCCTTTATAATACCCACTGTCCTATGCTTACAAAACAAGTCACAACCAAAAGGCTTAACAATCCCTGGCTTACAAAGGGAATACTTAAATCTATTAATAAAAAACATGACCTTGAGAAGAAGTATAGGTTAGGAATTGTCTCCAAAGAATTCTCAAAGAATTACTCAGTATTGCTGTCTAAGATAATTAGACGAGCCAAAACTAAATACTACGAAGATAAATTTACCCAAATAAAGAGCAACATTAAACAGACTTGGAGAACAATTTCTCAAATATTGGGATCAAAGAAGTCTTTAAATAACAAACCGACTCTCCTGTCTAATAACGATGGTCAGCTTTCAGCCTCTGATTCTGCTATTGAGTTCAATAGGTTCTTCTCTTCCATTGGTTCATCCCTTGCAAATGATATTCCATCTTCCAGTACAGACATTAATGACTATCTTTCAGGTAACTACCCACAGTCTCTGTACCTAAAGCCTATTAATTCCACTGACGTCAATGAGATAATCCTTTCCCTTAAAACCAAGTCTGGTGCCCTTGAGGAGATACCAACTTTAATTTACAAAAAAGCCTCCAGATCTTTAGCCCCTGCTATTGCTTTGCTCTTCAACATGTCACTTGAACTCCAAACCTTCCCAGATATTCTAAAAAAAGCGAGAGTAACGCCTGTCCACAAATGTGGTAATCTCACAGATGTTAACAACTACAGACCTATATCTATCCTGCCAAACTTGTCAAAAATTTTTGAAAAACTAATCTATAAGCAGCTTTACTCATATCTAGCCAAACTCAATATACTTAGCCCTTGCCAATATGGCTTCAGACCCAAAAAAAGCACTAACGATGCACTTATTAGTATGCTTAACTCGATTCATACAGCTCTTGATAAAAATGAGTTCCCTGTTGGGTTGTTTGTGGACCTGCGTAAAGCTTTTGACACTGTCAACCACCAAAACCTTCTTCTTAAATTACATCATTATGGAGTCAGAGGACACTCCCTACAATACCTCAAATCCTACCTTACTGACAGGCTCCAATATGTTTCTGTGAATAATACAATTTCTCCCACCCTACCCATCAACATTGGTGTTCCCCCAGGGCAGCATACTTGGCCCTCTCCTCTTTCTCATCTACATTAATGACCTTCCAAATGCCTCCCAACACCTCAAACCAATTCTATTTGCTGACGACACAACCTTCATTTACTCCAGTCCTGATCCCCTTGCTCTAAATGCCACAGTAAATACTGAGCTAAATAAAGTCCATCTGTGGCTAACTGCCAACAAACTCACCCTTAACATTGACAAAACCTTTTATATTCTGTTTGGCAATAAATCCTCTAATCAAATAAATCTCAAAATAAACAATACCCAAATTTGTAACAAATTAGATGGCAAATTCCTTGGCATTCTCATTGACCACAAGCTTAATTTCCAGGGTCACATTCTAAACATATCAAAAAAAGTTTCAAAAACTGTGGGCATTCTTTCTAAGATCAGATATTATGTACCACGCCCTGCCCTGGTGACTCTCTATTACTCCCTTATCTATCCATATCTTAACTATGGTATTTGTGCTTGGGGCTCTACTACCCAAAATCACTTACGTCCTCTAATTACTCAACACAAAGCTGCTATTAGGACAATATCCAACTCTGGCCCCAGACATCACTCGGTACCCCTACTTAAATCTCTGAATATGTTAGACATTAAGTCACTGCACATTCTCTCATGTGTATTATACATATATAAAACGCTAAACTATAATGCCAATCCTGATCTCAAAAGCTTCATAGAAGGTTGTATCAGAACCCATGAGCATCACACCAGAAATAAATACAGTTTTGATATTCCTAGAGTACGACTTAATCAAACTAGAAATGCTCTACAAATCAAGGGGCCCAGAATGTGGAATGACCTTCCCAACCATGTTAAAGACTGTACCTCTCTCAACCAGTTTAAGTTAAAAGCGAAGCTATACCTAATAAATTCCCTGTAACCTACCTTACCCTTCTATTGTCAACCAATGTCTGTTTTTTTCTTTAAAGAGCGCTGTTTGTCGACATAATTGTATTTGTGCTGCTTTTTCATCTGTTTTCATTTCTTGTTTTCATTCTACTCATTATGCTCAATTAGTATTAAGCTTGTCATTTAAGTTTATCATGCCCGAAATGCTTTGCGTAATAGTGGCTTTAGGCATTGTATGTACTAGCTCTACCTATAAGTCAAACAATCCTTGTAAATATTTATTGTATGTATGTACCTTACCTAAATAAAATTGTATTGTATTGTATTGTATTGTTAGGTAATGATGATAGGGTTACAAGATACGAGCTAGATGGTGTTGAGATTGCGAAGTCGAATTGCGAAAGGGATCTGGGAGTTATGATTAGTAAGAATTTAAAACAAAAGGATCAATGCATAAATGTTCGTAATAAGGCAAATCGGACACTTGGACTTATTAATCGCAGCGTTAGTAACAAGACACCTGGTGTGGTTCTCAATCTATATCTTGCTCTAGTTAGGCCCCATTTAGATTATGCAGTTCAGTTTTGGTCGCCATATTATAGAATGGATATAAATTCACTTGAACGTGTCCAGCATAGGATGAAGTTAATTCCCCAAATTAGAAATCTTTCATATGAAGAAAGATTAACAAAGCTCAAGTTGCATTCACTGGAAAGGCGAAGAGTTAGGGGTGACATGATAGAGGTTTACAAGTGGGTGAATGGACATAACAAAGGGGATATTAATAGGGTATTAAAAGTATCAACACAAGACAGAACACGAAACAATGGGTATAAATTGGATAAGTTTAGATTTAGGAAAGACTTGGGTAAATACTGGTTCAGTAACAGGGTTGTTGATTTGTGGAACCAATTGCCGCGTAACATTGTGGACGTGGGGTCCCTCGATTGTTTTAAGCATGGGTTGGACATGTATATGAGTGGGATTGGGTGGTTATAAATAGGAGCTGCCTCGTATGGGCCAACAGGCCTTCTGCAGTTGCCTTTGTTCTTATGTTCTTTTGCTTTCCAGCACACGACATGACATGACAACAATTTTCTAGTACCTGTTGTTCTAGACACCACGCAATAGGTTTTAATTATAGAGTTATTCAACAAAACTTTTCCATATTTCAGACTTCCAGAACTTTTGTAACTTAATTTCTCGGTTTCAACATTTAAATACTATATTTCCAAACTTCAGTTTACTAGGTTTTCAGAAGCATTACGTTAATTTTTAAAAACAAAGATGACATCAGTAGTGTACAGTGGGACTAGACCCGCGCACAGCACCTGAGCAGGTGAGCCCATTAGACTCCCTGCTCAGGTGTTACACAGGTGTCAAGTCACACAGTGTTCTGGGGGGTTCCCCGGGTGTGTGGAGCGTGCCAGGCGTGTGGCGTCCGGCCGCGCGGCACTTGACAGAGGGTATAATTATGTTGGAGTGGAAGGAGTAGTATGTGGGTCATGTAGGGTAGTAGTAAAGAAAGAGGAGTGATGAAAAGGTGAGGAGAGGAATAGTAGTTTATGAATATGTATGAGTATGTGCCGTAGATTTAATCCAGTGTGAGAATTGATAGACAGATAGATGCGAGTATGTGGTTATGTAGAGGAGGGAGGGCTGCCCTACCTGGCAAGGATATGTTGAGGAGGGAGGGTCCCCCCCCCTGCCCTGAAAGGGTAGATGACAAGGCTCTTAAGATGGGTTTGGGATGAGAAGGAGGGGAAACGGGGAGAGGGGAAGCAGGCGGCGGTTTTGTGTGATAGCGGGGGGAGGTATTATTTTTTCTTAAAGAATGTCTGTTTTATGTAAGGAAAAGAAACATTTAACTTTCTCACCCAATTCTGTTTGTGTCGATGGTGTTCAATGACGGTGATTAGTTAGACGTCAGACAGGGTTGTGTTGGCGTCTTAGCAGCAAATGGTGGTGTGTCAATGAGCTGCATCTGGTTTTCTGTAGACAGTGTGGGTCTCTCCCCTCACTCCCTCACGTGGGTTGCTTCTAGCTCGCTTCTAAAGCGGAGCATACTCAACAGCAAATAATGTCCACATAGACAAGAGGTCCTCAGCACATACCAGCAGAGCACATAGGAGCATTGAACCTCCATGAGGTCACCATGTGGATCCTTTGCCGCCCCAGCCCGTGTGGACCCTTTGGCGTCCCACGCTTGAGTGACCTGTGATGGCTGTTGTTGTTAAAGATTCGCTACTTGGAACAAGCAGTTCCAAGTAGCACGGGCCATGGTGAGCCCGCAGGTACTTTGTGTGATGGCATTAGCTGCTGGGGTCGTATGTTGCTCCCCCCTCCCCCGCACCCCCCTCCCATGCAGGTGACAGTCATCATTAATCACTCGACAATTCCACACACTTCACTTTTCCCCAGTCCGCAATAAACGAGGGAAAAGTAAACACATTATATAAATTTATTTCTTTTATTAAACACTTAAGCGATTTACAACGATTATAATAATAATAATATTAATAATAATAATAATAATAACACTACCTCTTGGTGGTTTAACTAGTAGACAACCATCCAATCTGTAGAATGGGTTTAGCTAGTAGACAGATAAGGGGAGGCATTTATCCAGTCCATCGAACCTTCCTGGCATCCTAGTCATCCATCCGATCTGTAAAATGGAAAAAGGTTATGAGTTTTGTTGTCAATGTTGTAAAATAAATACAGACATTATTATGTTCATCATTCAGTCCTAACATAAAGTATTACTCACTGCACTATCATCCTAGCCAACTTCGCCACACAACGTTTCACACGCATCATCATTACCGATTAAGCAGAATGTTTCCATACATTCCATACACGGGCATTTCCATCTGAACATAACTGAATTTCAACACTTTTTCATCATTCCTGCGAAATTGACCATATATAAATTCTTCATCAAAGTGAAGCAGGGCTGCCTCTAAGCTTAGTCTGGAAAAATGATAGGCAAAATAAACGGCGTAATTCCCACAGAAGTAACTATTCAGGGATTGAATCCTTTTCTTCATAATATATAGGGCATAGTCTTGGAAGTAGGACATAAACTCTTCGAAATATTTTGAATATGATCCTATTGCAGGATTGGCGAAGCTGTCTAGTATAACTATTTCGCTTCTACCTTCATCCTTATTTACATAGAATGTTATCCAGTGCCACAATTTGTTACGAGAACCAGACTCCCGAGTGTTGATTATGAACACCACAGGTCTTTTTTTTATGTATTTTTGTCGTTATTTTCCCTATGTCATCAGCTGGGAAACATCCTAGATAGTTTACCTTATCACCTAAATTACTTCTGATGGACTCATTTATTTCCAAACAATTCATATTAATATTTATTCTTGCGTATCACAAATAACGCGACGTTTGGTGTTAATGCTGATCACACCTGTTGTAGACCCGTAAACTAGAATGACTTTATTTCTTGCCACACCCCATTTAAATTCTAAAGCGATCCGCAGATTATCACTTTTTTGAATTGGGATGGTGTCATCTATATCCTCAGGTTGTAAATTAAAGGCCAGTATAGTTCCACCATAAGAAAGACAATATATTGTCTTTATCGAAGCATAAGGCATATAATGCTGTGTAATACAACTTGGCACAGTTATGAGGAAAGTCGCACCCAATAATGATAATATTAGTGCTATTCTCTGATATTAATACTTTACTAAGCTCACAGTTTTCCAAATAAAGCGGGTTGCGATTATATGCACCAGACACTGCCTCCATATCAAGGATGATCATATATAAATGTTCTGGTATAACAGTCCCCCACGGTTGGTCCATTGTTATCGAGCGCCGACCTGTACCCAATATATATGTTTTGTATAAAGTTTTATTAAAAGTATTCGTAATAGGAGAGTTGTTCTGCACCATGGCTTTATTAACGGTTATTAACCCTTCAGGGATTACCAGATCCACCCATAGACGTGTAGACTTGACATTATATTTTAAATTAGCGTGTTCATTATCGCTGAGTATATGCGATATCGGGTTGAAGTTCGAGCCGCACCCTAATGTCCACATTATCCAAAACGTATTCACTAACTGATGTGACATCCAACATTAGTTTAAGGAGGCATTAGAGTGGTGTTGGAAAAGTTGTTCAATGTCAACCAATATTATTTGACTAGTTGTATATGAAAAGTGCTGAAATTGTCCCAAGGTTCAGTACTGCATCGTAAATAGAAAGGGAGATTTTTTTTCACAATTTTTTACACATTTTCAAGTCTACACTTCAGAACACACGTTTAAGATATAATTATTCTGTGACTCTTTTCTGACACATTAGCATATAATAAAAGATTGTGTGTTTTAGAATTTCCAAAACATCTTTAGTTTTCCTAATACATATGTTCAAAGTTCCCCCCATGCAAATATGGCATGTTTATTGCTATTATAAAATCAATAAATGAACTTAGAGAAAAATGAAAACATACAAATGTAGAGACATGCCCTCCACATATACTGTGTAAGTTTCATGTAAATTGAATAAAAAATGAATCAGTTTTGTAAACGTTTGTGTCAATTGAAAAAAAACAGAAATGAATAAAGTCTAAGGTTCTAAAATCTGTGGCTGAGGTTGACATCAACCAATTTTCTCCAAAATTGGCATCCTTACAGATACGCTTACGTACAGTCAGGAGTGTAAGTTTGATGCAAATTGCCCGAAAAAAAAATAAAAAAAAAATACATATTTTTTTTCTTAATTTTTTTTCCAATTAAACTAATTATAATATTTGTTTAATATATGCTATTGTGATAGCAAAGAGTCATAGCTATGATTTCAGTTGATACTTTTGATTGATAATCGATTTTGACCATTTTGGCATAATTTTCACAATTACTTCAATATTTTTTCTCCCTTCCTATTTATGCTACGATGCTGAAACTTGGACCAGATGAAACACTTTTCATATAGAACTTGTCAAAAAAGTTTGATTGAAATCGAACGAGTTTTCATTTATTGCATTTTTGGGGCAAATTGGAACCCTAAAACCCTAATGCCCCCTTAAAACAAGTATTCAAACCACTTGTTTTTATATCAGTCATCCGCTGCTTCTCCCCAGCTGAGGCGTTATTGAAATAACTAGCTTCAATTTTACCAGGATCGACAAGGTTAAAAAACTGAGACAGTTTATCTTAGTGCTTAACCTTGCCCCCCAAAATCGTATATAATAACTTTACGTACGACCAGAATGAGAATAATGAGTTGGTTTCAACTACTGTTTCATTTAAATACACAATAACAGATTTGAATAGAGTTTGCAATAATCCATTCACTAACGAGACGTTTTCAGCATCTCCTAAAGGTGTTGTTCCATCTTCTTCGATTAGATCAATAGACAACTCCAAAGCTACAGATGATAAATCCACCAGCTGCCCGTTCACCCCCTTTATGATGAATTCCAGATAGGTGTCTGCAACAATTGCAAGCAGACCGTTTGTCAGCCTGCAATTGTTGATTCCACCAATTGAGGGGAAAATACTTTAGGAAAGGCTTCACTAACAGCAGCGGTATAGTGTTCTAATGGCACCTGGAGGCCAGGAGCGTTATATCCGGCCAGGTTCGAGCTTTAGACAACACCAGCCGAGTGAGAAGAATTTATGACAGAACATCATTATATATCGCTTTAGTAAAACGTTTGAAGTTTACTAATTTTTTTTTTTATTCTTTTTCTGCACTCTTTCCCCTAACATTTCCTTCCCCACTCCTTTCAATGTTTCAACTCCGCGTTTCTTAAGAGACTGTTTGAAAGTTTGTTTGTCATTATTAATGTCGTCTAGTACGTTCTGTTCCAAGCTAAGTGCAGTCGGAGCCAGAGTCCTCATGATAAAGGGCGCTGCTCGACGCATTATCCGGCTTAAAAAGGAAAATATTCCCCTCCACGAATATAACGCCTACTGATTGATAAAGATTAAGCCACCCAAGAGGTGGCACGGGCATGAATAGCCCGTAAGTGGTACAATTTTTTTTTTCTCAGTATTCTGATGTTGCATTTAACCATCAAGCTGTTATCGCGGGGGAAGATACTGCTTCACAGTCTTTATGAGGGTGTCCAGCTGCTGGACACATTTGTTGACCAGGAGAGTGGCTGTCTTGATGGCTTCAGGGTGGCCACTGCATGATTCAGGAACTCTTAAAGCTCTTCTAAGGTCATTGGTTGCTTCACATTCCAGAAGATAGTGAAGTAATGGCTTTTCTGTGACAGTTTGGCAGAAGATGCACTCTCTCTGTCGGGGTTCACCAATCTCCCAATTGCATCTGTAACCTAGACGTAGTCTATATAGCCTAACTGCTATTTCCCTGTGGATTCCTTTTGGGATATTTAACCTTTCTAATTTGGTTGCCTGAAGATACCATGTTGCAGATGGCGAACCCTCAGCTATTCTCTGGTGCAGGTCGGCTTTGTTGAGATGTGAGAGTTTTTTGGTGATGATGTTTTTTATGTTCTCTTGGCTGGGTTGAATTGTTTTATGTATTACTGGATGACGAGTTGCCAATTTAGCAATTTCATCAGCTTTTTCATTTAATGGGATTCCAATATGGGATGGGATCCAGTTTAAAGTTATGTTGAGTCCTTTGCCTTTAGCGACTGCTCCAAGATACAAAATGGTGGTAATTATTTCCACATTATCTTTCCACTGTTTTTGTCCTAGTATTTGAAGTGCAGCTTTTGAGTCTGTGTGTATGATTGCATTTTGAGTGTTTTGTGCAATCACATATGCGAATGCCTGTTGTATGGCAAACAGCTCAGTTTGGGTTGATGATACTAGTCCTCCCAGTCTCCAATATGCCTGTACGCTGGTCGTGCAAAGAGCAGCGCCAACACTCTCATTTTCTGTGTCCACCGATCCGTCTGTGAAGATGTGGATGGCTCCTGCTACTGCTATGCTATACATTTGCTCTTCTATTATGCGCCTTAGGATTGTCGGTTCATAGGCAGCCTTTTTCATTGGGAGACTTTCTATTACTATTTTGAAAGTAGGCTCTTCCCACGGTGTGGAAGGAGTGTAATTTGGGTGTGGATGATCACCCTCTCTATCAAGAATCATGTTTTTTAAATGTAGTCTGTTTAGGACTTTTCCTGCTCTTGCAACCCAAGAGTTTCCATTGTTTAACGCCTACTGCTGTTGAAAATCCATATATCATCGGTCCCCTCACCTCTAGGAGGGGTTAGCAGAATGTAAAATTCCTCTACAGAGGGGGGGGGGGGGGGATAAAGTGGACACGCATTTCTGCGCTTGTTTCAGACAAATGAGGAGTGGGGGGTTGTTGTTGTTATAGATTCAGCTACTCAGAAACAAGTTCCAAGTAGCACGGGCTATGGTGAGCCCGTAACTTACCTGGCACAGGAGCGGGGCAAGAAGCACGGGCTATGGATAGCCTCGTGGACGGGAGATGTCTCCCATCAAAAAAGGAGTGGGGGGGAAAGCATTGTTGTTATATACCTCCTGCTACAGGACGTACATGCAAGACTGCTATGGTGGATCCGCATTCATCAAAATGTATTGGGTTACCATCTTGATCCCTAATAGTGATGCTGACGCTGTCTATCATATTGGTGTTAAGATGCACATATAGTTTATAATTGTTGCATTTATCAATTCCATTTAGGGAGATTACATCCAAAATTTTTACAGACTGGTTCCCATATCTAGTAGAAGAGATTTTATCGCAATAAACACACAGAATATCAACTCCTCCTCTAGGCAGGCATTGGTGGGAATTGACATGTGTCAACTACACTCGAGGCATACTGGCATTTTGCGAATATGTCATATTCACTTTCTGAAACTATGCCCAGCACTTTCCCAAGAGCTGTCATAAGAACATAAGAACATAAGAACAAAGGCAACTGCAGAAGGCCTGTTGGCCCATACGAGGCAGCTCCTATTCTATAACCACCCAATCCCACTCATATACTTGTCCAACCCGTGCTTGAAACAATCGAGGGACCCCACCTCCACAATGTTACGCGGCAATTGGTTCCACAAATCAACAACCCTGTTACTGAACCAGTATTTACCCAAGTCTTTCCTAAATCTAAACTTATCCAATTTATACCCATTGTTTCGTGTTCTGTCCTGTGTTGATACTTTTAATACCCTATTAATATCCCCCCGATTATGTCCATTCATCCACTTGTAAACCTCTATCATGTCACCCCTAACTCTTCGCCTTTCCAGTGAATGCAACTTAAGCTTTGTTAATCTTTCTTCATATGAAAGATTTCTAATTTGGGGAATTAACTTAGTCATCCTACGCTGGACACGTTCAAGTGAATTTATATCCATTCTATAATATGGCGACCAAAACTGAACTGCATAATCTAAATGGGGCCTAACTAGAGCAAGATATAGCTGAAGAACCACACCAGGTGTCTTGTTACTAACGCTGCGATTAATAAATCCAAGTGTCCGATTTGCCTTATTACGAACATTTATGCATTGATCCTTTTGTTTTAAATTCTTACTAATCATAACTCCCAGATCCCTTTCGCAATCCGACTTCGCAATCACAACACCATCTAGCTCGTATCTTGTAACTCTATCATCCTTACCTAACCTCAGAACTTTACATTTATCAGCATTAAACTGCATCTGCCAATCCTTTGACCATTTCAAAACCCTATCTAGATCAACTTGAAGTGATAGTGAGTCCTCCTCCGAATTAATTTCCCTACCGATTTTCGTATCATCGGCAAATTTGCAAATGTTGCTACTCAAACCTGAATCTAAATCATTTATATATATTATAAACAACAGAGGTCCCAGGACAGAGCCTTGAGGCACTCCACTTACAACATATTTCCACTCTGACTTGATTCCATTTATACTAACTCTCTGTTTCCTTTGGTATAGCCATGCCCTAATCCAGCTTAATATAGCACCCCCAATACCATGAGACTCTATCTTTTTAATCAGTCTTTCATGTGGCACTGTATCAAAAGCTTTGCTAAAGTCAAGGTATACAACATCGCAATCCTTACCACTATCAACTGCCTCAACAATGCTAGAATAAAAAGATAACAAATTTGTTAAACATGAACGGCCATTTATAAAACCATGTTGCGACTCAATTATTAATTTATGTTTTTCAAGATGAAGACGAATTTTATTTGCTATTATGGATTCGAGTAACTTTCCCACAATAGACGTTAGGCTAATTGGTCGATAGTTAGACGCAAGTGATCTATCTCCTTTCTTAAAAACTGGTATCACATTAGCAACTTTCCAAAACTCTGGCACTCTGCCTGACTCTATTGATTTATTAAATATGGTTGACAGTGGGTCACAAAGCTCCTCTTTGCATTCTTTAAGCACCCTGGCAAACACTTCATCCGGCCCTGGGGCTTTGTTTGGTTTGAGTTTTACTATTTGTTTAAGAACATCCTCCCTGGTAACTGTTAAACTCGTCAACCTGTCCTCGTCCCCACCCACATAGACTTGTTCGGCTGAAGGCATATTGTTAAGTTCCTCTTTAGTAAATACAGATACAAAATATTTATTAAAAATACTACTCATCTCTTCATCACTATCTGTTATTTGACCTGTCTCAGTTTTTAATGGACCTATCCTTTCCCTAGTCTTAGTACGATATAACTGAAAAAACCCTTTAGGATTTGTCTTTGCTTGCCCTGCTATGCGAACTTCATAGTTTCTTTTTGCTTTCCTTATCTCTTTTTTAACATTTCTAACCAGTTGTACGAATTCCTGTTCTAAAGTGACCTCCCCATTTTTAATCCTTTTGTACCAAGCTCTCTTTTTACCTATAAGGTTCTTCAAATTCTTTGTTATCCACTTTGGGTCATTTGTATTCGATCTATTCAATTTGTATGGTATACTACGTTCCTGTGCTTTGTTTAGAATATTCTTAAATAAGTTATATATTGAATCCACATCGAAATCCCCATTTAAGTCACCTATCGCTGGGTTCATGTCTCGCTCCAAGACCGGCCCACACCCCATACCCAAGACTTTCCAATCAATTTGACCCAAAAAATTTCTTAGGCTATTAAAATCAGCTTTTCGAAAATCTGGCACTTTAACAGAATTTTCTCCTACTGGTCTATTCCATTCTATGCTAAATCTGATTTCTTTGTGATCACTGCTCCCTAGCTCACTCCCTATTTCGATGTCATTAATTTGCGTTTCCCTGTTAGTTAACACTAAATCTAAAATATTATTTTCCCGTGTTGGTTCCTTAATGTGTTGCGTAAGAAAGCAATCGTCAATTAATTCTAGAAAATCTTCTGCTTCACTATTCCCTGTTTTGTTCAACCAGTTTATTCCGCTAAAATTAAAGTCACCCATGACATAAATACTGTTAGATCTAGATGCTCTAGATATTTCATCCCATAGGTGCTTTGCTTCCATTCTGTCTAAATTTGGTGGCCTATATATTACTCCTATTATAATATTATTTGCTTTTTCGTTTAATTCTATCCAAATAGTTTCTGTGTGTGGCTCTGTTTTGATTCCCTCTTTGAGACTACATTTCAAATTGTCCCTAACATATATGGCTACTCCCCCTCCTCGTCTAATATATCTATCTGAGTGAAATAGTTTAAATCCATATATTTGATATTCAGCTAATAGTTCTCTATTTTCTACATTCATCCACGTTTCGGTAAGTGCAATAATATCTATTTTTTCTGTGCAGACAAGAGCATTTAATTCGTTAATTTTATTTCTTAGACTTCTACTGTTAGTGTAATATACCCTAAGTGAATTGTTATTTTGCGGACCTTCTCTTTCCCTGATCATTTTGCCAATTCCTTTCTCCCACAAACACATACTTTTATTACCTCCTTCCTCCAAATCAATTCCCATACCTCTATCTACTAACAGTTTAAACCCAAACAAACACCTCTAACCACTTCTTCCAACGAGTTCGCAACAGCAACAACCCCAGCTCTCGATAGATGCACCCCATCACGAGCATACATTTCATTTTTTCCATAGAAGTGTTCCCAGTTGTCTATGAAAGATATTGCATTTGATTTGCAATATCTTTCCAGCCGGCAATTGACACCAAGTGCCCTCGATATCCATTCATTTCCCACTCCCTTTCTTGGAAGAATGCCACATATGATCGGGATTCCTCCCTTGCTCCTAACTAATTCTATGGCTGTTTTATACCTCTGAATCAGTTCCTCACTCCTAACTCGACCAACATCATTTCCTCCCACGCTAATGCAAATAATGGGATTGTTCCCATTACCAGCCATAATATCATTCATGTTGTTTATAATATCACCAATGCCAGCTCCGGGATAGCAAACCCTTAACCTGTTCCCCCTATCTCTAGCACAAAACGCTCTATCCAAATACCTTATCTGGGAATCTCCCACAACTAATGTTTGCTTAGGTACTTCCTTTACTTTCTGAGGGG
This sequence comes from Procambarus clarkii, assembly GCF_040958095.1. Lineage (NCBI taxonomy): Eukaryota > Metazoa > Arthropoda > Malacostraca > Decapoda > Cambaridae > Procambarus > Procambarus clarkii. The sequence continues at coordinate 1,755,885 of NC_091211.1, forward strand.
CCTGCGCTTCCTTTCTCTTCGTTGCTTCGTCCCAAATGATAATTTAACTCTACTGATGTTTTTATGTCCCGTTGCAGAGCTAATAGTCTCCTCATTAATCACAGTAGTCAACTTGTTTCGATTGGAGGAAGAATCAAATATAATAAAATGCATTCCGTATTTAGGTGAAAATTGTTTTAATGCCTTTCCTAAAATACTCAGTTTAGCGTTACTTGAAAGTATGGCGGCTATTTCTGTATTAATCGTGGTATTAATTTCTTTTATAGTTCCAGCTAAAACATCAGATGATAATAAATGCTTTGAATGCAGATATCTCTCCTCACCTAGTTTCTCGTACGTAACCTACATGTATATAGGCCACAGGATTATCACGCTGAATAACTGAGGAGTAATTTTTGTAGAGACATTTCATAACTCCTCCTGGGATCTAATTCTAGCTGGTTAAATAAGCGTTTTTGTAACGATGCAGGGATGTTATTTGGGAATAAATGCATATCTGATACGCTGGTGGCGTATATCACGTGAGTATTCATCACACTATCTCCTAAGACTGCTTTTTGCTGAGTAAAGCTAGTTACACATTATATACACTCACCTGTTAATATACGATCCAGGAAGCATTCCTTTTACTGTGAAGATCAATTTTTGCAGTTGCCTTTCTCTTAACAGATGGAGTCTCATACACTTGACTGCTTGCCGTAGTATTACGGAATAAATCTCGTGGTGTAGAAGTTAGTGTGAAAAACAGTTGAACAATAGGAAATTGGTAAAAAAATAGATTTAAGCACAGTCGTTTTATGTATAATGTCGTTTATTATATGTATGCCAGATACTGGAGCCAATACATTTCCATTCAGATCCATACGAACGATTCCACTAGCATCATAATGGTTTAGCAAGGATCTTGAATATTCATGATCTTGCACTTTCAATTTCAAATCTATTAAAGGTTTTATGGAAGGGTTAGTATGCAACTGAGGAGGGGCTAGTTTCACAGTATGATGTTGAGCAGCAGCTTTCACAGTTGGGTAAGCGGGGCAGTGTGCAGCTTTCCGGTTGTCCACTATTTTACTTGGTACGAGACAAAAGGCTTTCATTTTACTTTACTTACTTACTTACTTAAAAACGGTGTAATTAAACTAGCTGCAATCGGCAAAATAGTGGATAAAATACTGCCTCCTCGTTTGCTGGTTAATATATGTTTCTTAGTTGACACAGAAGCTAGCAGGCTAGCGACCGCAGGCTTACAGGCTAGCGACCGAATAAGCAATATATATTTTTTCAACTTTTAATGACCTTGTCAGACAAAGGCATTTTTTTTTAATTTATTATAAATTTCTGATAAACAATATATATGCAGTTTCTTCAATTTTTCAATCAACTGTTTTCTCGAGGAGTACTGAAGTCTTGATAATAGCTGGATCAATTCCTTGTATTTATAAACTAAGGGCTTCTTCATTATAAATGTAATATCCTAGCAGCATCAATCCATTGATCGAGTGACCGATCATAACCTGTGTACCTAACTTTATACTGAAGTTTACCAGAGACTCTGCGTTGCCCCACTACCTTTTCAATATTAAAAGTTTGAGGCAAGTGTGTGGGTGTTAATTCTTGTTAATAGAAGCCACCATCAATTTCCTTCCTATTCAGATCTTTCAGAAAGAATAAACGGGTGTGTTGTCTCCGATCAATATGTGTAACTGTGAATATCTCTTGGGTGTTCTGCTGATTTAACCCTTTCTTAAACTTGGAAATGCGATAAGATAGAGTGATGCGTACTGTATCACCGACAGTCAATCGAGGAATGACAGTTCTATTTGATTTGCTCTGACTTTTTTACATTATAGATAGAGGATAGAGAATGCATCTCCACGGATGTCTTCCCCTTCAATCGTCTGTGGTGGATTAAATTATATGTTTTCACAATATCTGGTAGAGCCTGCATGTATTTAAAAGTGTTGTGCGCCGTCATAAACTTGTAAAATTTACCTTTTAAAGTATGTATGAACCGCTCAGCGATTGAAGCTTTAGTCTCCTGAGAAAATACACTATATAACTTAACTTTTTTGTTGCCAGCATTCTTTTCATAGAACATAGGAACAAAGGTAACTGCAGAAGGCCTATTGGCCCATACGAGGCAGCTCCTATCTATAACCACCCAATCCCACTCATATATATGTCCAACCCGCACTTGAAACAATCGAGGGACCCCATCTCCACCACGTTATGCGGTAATTGGTTCCACAAATCAACAACCCTGTTACCGAACCAGTATTTACCCAAGTCTTTCCTAAATCTAAACTTATCCAATTTATACCCATTGTTTCGTGTTCTGTCTTGTGTTGATACTTTTAATACCCTATTAATATCCCCTTTGTTATGTCCATTCACCCACATGTAAACCTCTATCATGTCACCCCTAACCCTTCGCCTTTCCAGTGAATGCAACTTAAGCTTTGTTAATCTTTCTTCATATGAAAGACTTCTAATTTGGGGAATTAACTTAGTCATCCGACGCTGGACACGTTCAAGTGAATTTATATCCATTCTATAATATGGCGACCAAAACTGAACTGCATAATCTAAATGGGGCCTAACTAGAACAAGATATAGCTTGAGAACCACACCAGGTGTCTTGTTACTAATGCTGCGATTAATAAATCCGAGTGTGCGATTTGCCTTATTACGAACATTTATGCATTGATCCTTTTGTTTTAAATTCTTACAAATCATAACTCCGAGATCCCTTTCACAACCCGACTTTCAATCTCAACACCATCTAGCTCGTATCTTGTAACTCTATCATCATTACATAGCCTCAGAACTTTACATTTATCAGCATTAAACTGCATTTCCCAATCCTTTGACCATTTCAAAACCCTATCTAGATCAACTTGAAGTGATAGTGAGTCCTCCTCCGAATTAATTTCCCTACCAATTTTCGTATCATCGGCAAATTTGCAAATGTTGCTACTCAAACCTGAATCTAAATGATTTATATATATTATAAACAACAGAGGTCCCAGGACAGAGCCCTGAGGTACTCCACTAACAACATTATCCCACTCTGACTTAACCCCATTTATACTAACTCTCTGTTTCCTTTGGAATAGCCATGCCCTAATCCAACTTAATATAGCATCCCCAATACCATGAGCTTCTATTTTTTTAATTAGTCTTTCATGTGGCACTGTATCAAAAGCTTTGCTAAAGTCAAGGTACACAACATCACAATCCTTACCACTATCAACTGCCTCAACTATGCTGGAATAAAAAGTTAGCAAATTTGTTAAACATGAACGGGCATTTGTAAAACCATATTGCGACTCATTTATTAATTTATGTTTTTCAAGATGGAGACGAATTGTATTTGCAATTATTGATTCTAGTAACTTTCCCACAATAGACGTTAGGCTAATTGGCCGATAGTTTGACGCAAGTGATCTATCTCCTTTCTTAAAAATTGGTAACCCATTAGCTACCTTCCATGACTCTGGAACTCTGCCTGACTCTATTGATTTATAAATATGGTAGACAGTGACTCGGAAAGCTCCTCTTTGCATTCTTTAAGCACCCTGGCGAACACTTCATCCGGCCCAGGGGATTTAAGAACATAAGAACAAAGGTAACTGCAGAAGGCCTATTGGCCCATACGAGGCAGCTCCTATTCTATAACCACCCAATCCCACTCATATACTTGTCCAACCCGTGCTTGAAACAATCGAGGGACCCCACCTCCACAATGTTACGCGGCAATTGGTTCCACAAATCAACAACCCTGTTACTGAACCAGTATTTACCCAAGTCTTTCCTAAATCTAAACTTATCCAATTTATATCCATTGTTTCGTGTTCTGTCCTGTGTTGATACTTTTAATACCCTATTAATATCCCCCCGGTTATGTCCATTCATCCACTTGTAAACCTCTATCATGTCACCCCTAACTCTTCGCCTTTCCAGTGAATGCAACTTTAGCTTTGTTAATCTTTCTTCATATGAAAGATTTCTAATTTGGGGAATTAACTTAGTCATCCTACGCTGGACACGTTCAAGTGAATTTATATCCATTCTATAATATGGCGACCAAAACTGAACTGCATAATCTAAATGGGGCCTAACTAGAGCAAGATATAGCTTGAGAACCACACCAGGTGTCTTGTTACTAACGCTGCGATTAATAAATCCAAGTGTCCGATTTGCCTTATTACGAACATTTATGCATTGATCCTTTTGTTTTAAATTCTTACTAATCATAACTCCCAGATCCCTTTCGCAATCCGACTTCGCAATCACAACACCATCTAGCTCGTATCTTGTAACTCTATCATCATTACCTAACCTCAGAACTTTACATTTATCAGCATTAAACTGCATCTGCCAATCCTTTGACCATTTCAAAACCCTATCTAGATCAACTTGAAGTGATAGTGAGTCCTCCTCCGAATTAATTTCCCTACCGATTTTCGTATCATCGGCAAATTTGCAAATGTTGCTACTCAAACCTGAATCTAAATCATTTATATATATTATAAACAACAGAGGTCCCAGGACAGAGCCTTGAGGCACTCCACTTACAACATTTTCCCACTCTGACTTGATTCCATTTATACTAACTCTCTGTTTATACTGCTATACTCTCTGTTTATATTGCTATACTCTCTGTATAGCAATATGGAAGTTGTAGTGAAGGACCTGGTGACTCTAGTGGGAGCCCTGAGGACAGAGTTGGACTCTCTGCGGGAGGAGGTGCGTCAGCTTAAAAAACAACGAGAAGTAACGAAGGAGGAGACCAGCAGTAAAGGGACCTCGTCTTGGAGAGTTGCGAAAGACAGGGGCCTTAAGAAGACTTTGATAAAGCCGCCTTCAAACGCCATAGCAACTTCAAATTCATTTGACGTTTTGGAGGACGAGTGCTGTGGAGAGACTGTGGATCGCGCAAAAGGGAAAGCAACGAAGAGAAAGGAAGCGCAGGCCCCTCAGAAAGTAAAGGAAGTACCTAAGCAAACATTAGTTGTGGGAGATTCCCAGATAAGGTATTTGGATAGAACGTTTTGTGCTAGAGATAGGGGGAACAGGTTAAGGGTTTGCTATCCCGGAGCTGGCATTGGTGATATTATAAACAACATGAATGATATTATGGCTGGTAATGGGAACAATCCCATTATTTGCATTAGCGTGGGAGGAAATGATGTTGGTCGAGTCAGGAGTGAGGAACTGATTCAGAGGTATAAAACAGCCATAGGGTTAGTTAGGAGCAAGGGAGGAATCCCGATCATATGTGGCATTCTTCCAAGAAAGGGAGTGGGAAATGAATGGATATCGAGGGCACTTGGTGTCAATTGCCGGCTGGAAAGATATTGCAAATCAAATGCAATATCTTTCATAGACAACTGGGAACACTTCTATGGAAGAAATGAAATGTATGCTCGTGATGGGGTGCATCTATCGAGAGCTGGGGTTGTTGCTGTTGCGAACTCGCTAGAAGAAGTGGTTAGAGGTGTTTGTTTGGGTTTAAACTGTTAGTAGATAGAGGTATGGGAATTGATTTGGAGGAAGGAGGTAATAAAAGTATGTGTTTGTGGGAGAAAGGAATTGGCAAAACGATCAGGGAAAGAGAAGGTCCGCAAAATAACAATTCACTTAGGGTATATTACACTAACAGTAGAAGTCTAAGAAATAAAATTAACGAATTAAATGCTCTTGTCTGCACAGAAAAAATAGATATTATTGCACTTACCGAAACGTGGATGAATGTAGAAAATAGAGAACTATTAGCTGAATATCAAATATATGGATTTAAACTATTTCACACAGATAGATATATTAGACGAGGAGGTGGAGTAGCCATATATGTTAGGGACAATTTGAAATGTAGTCTCAAAGAGGGAATCAAAACAGAGCCACACACAGAAACTATTTGGATTGAATTAAACGAAAAAGCTAATAATATTATAATAGGAGTAATATATAGGCCACCAAATTTAGACAGAATGGAAGCAAAGCATCTATGGGATGAAATATCTAGAGCATCTAGATCTAACAGTATTTATGTCATGGGTGACTTTAATTTTAGCGGAATAAACTGGTTGAACAAAACAGGGAATAGTGAAGCAGAAGATTTTCTAGAATTAATTGACGATTGCTTTCTTACGCAACACATTAAGGAACCAACACGGGAAAATAATATTTTAGATTTAGTGTTAACTAACAGGGAAACGCAAATTAATGACATCGAAATAGGGAGTGAGCTAGGGAGCAGTGATCACAAAGAAATCAGATTTAGCATAGAATGGAATAGACCAGTAGGAGAAAATTCTGTTAAAGTGCCAGATTTTCGAAAAGCTGATTTTAATAGCCTAAGAAATTTTTTGGGTCAAATTGATTGGAAAGGCTTGGGTATGGGGTGTGGGCCGGTCTTGGAGCGAGACATGAACCCAGCGATAGGTGACTTAAATGGGGATTTCGATGTGGATTCAATATATAACTTATTTAAGAATATTCTAAACAAAGCACAGGAACGTAGTATACCATACAAATTGAATAGATCGTATACTAATGACCCAAAGTGGATAACAAAGAATTTGAAGAACCTTATAGGTAAAAAGAGAGCTTGGTACAAAAGGATTAAAAATGGGGAGGTCACTTTAGAACAGGAATTCGTACAACTGGTTAGAAATGTTAAAAAAGAGATAAGGAAAGCAAAAAGAAACTATGAAGTTCGCATAGCAGGGCAAGCAAAGACAAATCCTAAAGGGTTTTTTCAGTTATATCGTACTAAGACTAGGGAAAGGATAGGTCCATTAAAAACTGAGACAGGTCAAATAACAGATAGTGATGAAGAGATGAGTAGTATTTTTAATAAATATTTTGTATCTGTATTTACTAAAGAGGAACTTAACAATATGCCTTCAGCCGAACAAGTCTATGTGGGTGGGGACGAGGACAGGTTGACGAGTTTAGCAGTTACCAGGGAGGATGTTCTTAAACAAATAGTAAAACTCAAACCAAACAAATCCCCAGGGCCGGATGAAGTGTTTGCTAGGGTGCTTAAAGAATGCAAAGAGGAGCTTTGTGACCCACTGTCAACCATATTTAATAAATCAATAGAGTCAGGCAGAGTGCCAGAGTTTTGGAAAGTTGCTAATGTGATACCAGTTTTTAAGAAAGGAGATAGATCACTTGCGTCTAACTATCGACCAATTAGCCTAACGTCTATTGTGGGAAAGTTACTCGAATCTATAATAGCAAATAAAATTCGTCTTCATCTTGAAAAACATAAATTAATAATTGAGTCGCAACATGGTTTTATAAATGGCCGTTCATGTTTAACAAATTTGCTATCTTTTTATTCTAGCATTGTTGAGGCAGTTGATAGTGGTAAAGATTGCGATGTTGTATATCTTGACTTTAGCAAAGCTTTTGATACAGTGACACATGAAAGACTGATTAAAAAAATAGAGTCTCATGGTATTGGGGGTGCTATATTAAGCTGGATTAGGGCATGGCTATACCAAAGGAAACAGAGAGTTAGTATAAATGGAATCAAGTCAGAGTGGGAAAATGTTGTAAGTGGAGTGCCTCAAGGCTCTGTCCTGGGACCTCTGTTGTTTATAATATATATAAATGATTTAGATTCAGGTTTGAGTAGCAACATTTGCAAATTTGCCGATGATACGAAAATCGGTAGGGAAATTAATTCGGAGGAGGACTCACTATCACTTCAAGTTGATCTAGATAGGGTTTTGAAATGGTCAAAGGATTGGCAGATGCAGTTTAATGCTGATAAATGTAAAGTTCTGAGGTTAGGTAATGATGATAGAGTTACAAGATACGAGCTAGATGGTGTTGTGATTGCGAAGTCGGATTGCGAAAGGGATCTGGGAGTTATGATTAGTAAGAATTTAAAACAAAAGGATCAATGCATAAATGTTCGTAATAAGGCAAATCGGACACTTGGATTTATTAATCGCAGCGTTAGTAACAAGACACCTGGTGTGGTTCTCAAGCTATATCTTGCTCTAGTTAGGCCCCATTTAGATTATGCAGTTCAGTTTTGGTCGCCATATTATAGAATGGATATAAATTCACTTGAACGTGTCCAGCGTAGGATGACTAAGTTAATTCCCCAAATTAGAAATCTTTCATATGAAGAAAGATTAACAAAGCTTAAGTTGCATTCACTGGAAAGGCGAAGAGTTAGGGGTGACATGATAGAGGTTTACAAGTGGATGAATGGACATAACCGGGGGGATATTAATAGGGTATTAAAAGTATCAACACAGGACAGAACACGAAACAATGGATATAAATTGGATAAGTTTAGATTTAGGAAAGACTTGGGTAAATACTGGTTCAGTAACAGGGTTGTTGATTTGTGGAACCAATTGCCGCGTAACATTGTGGAGGTGGGGTCCCTCGATTGTTTCAAGCACGGGTTGGACAAGTATATGAGTGGGATTGGGTGGTTATAGAATAGGAGCTGCCTCGTATGGGCCAATAGGCCTTCTGCAGTTACCTTTGTTCTTATGTTCTTATGTTCTTATATTGAATCCACATCGAAATCCCCATTTAAGTCACCTATCGCTGGGTTCATGTCTCGCTCCAAGACCGGCCCACACCCCATACCCAAGCCTTTCCAATCAATTTGACCCAAAAAATTTCTTAGGCTATTAAAATCAGCTTTTCGAAAATCTGGCACTTTAACAGAATTTTCTCCTACTGGTCTATTCCATTCTATGCTAAATCTGATTTCTTTGTGATCACTGCTCCCTAGCTTACTCCCTATTTCGATGTCATTAATTTGCGTTTCCCTGTTAGTTAACACTAAATCTAAAATATTATTTTCCCGTGTTGGTTCCTTAATGTGTTGCGTAAGAAAGCAATCGTCAATTAATTCTAGAAAATCTTCTGCTTCACTATTCCCTGTTTTGTTCAACCAGTTTATTCCGCTAAAATTAAAGTCACCCATGACATAAATACTGTTAGATCTAGATGCTCTAGATATTTCATCCCATAGATGCTTTGCTTCCATTCTGTCTAAATTTGGTGGCCTATATATTACTCCTATTATAATATTATTAGCTTTTTCGTTTAATTCAATCCAAATAGTTTCTGTGTGTGGCTCTGTTTTGATTCCCTCTTTGAGACTACATTTCAAATTGTCCCTAACATATATGGCTACTCCACCTCCTCGTCTAATATATCTATCTGTGTGAAATAGTTTAAATCCATATATTTGATATTCAGCTAATAGTTCTCTATTTTCTACATTCATCCACGTTTCGGTAAGTGCAATAATATCTATTTTTTCTGTGCAGACAAGAGCATTTAATTCGTTAATTTTATTTCTTAGACTTCTACTGTTAGTGTAATATACCCTAAGTGAATTGTTATTTTGCGGACCTTCTCTTTCCCTGATCGTTTTGCCAATTCCTTTCTCCCACAAACACATACTTTTATTACCTCCTTCCTCCAAATCAATTCCCATACCTCTATCTACTAACAGTTTAAACCCAAACAAACACCTCTAACCACTTCTTCTAGCGAGTTCGCAACAGCAACAACCCCAGCTCTCGATAGATGCACCCCATCACGAGCATACATTTCATTTCTTCCATAGAAGTGTTCCCAGTTGTCTATGAAAGATATTGCATTTGATTTGCAATATCTTTCCAGCCGGCAATTGACACCAAGTGCCCTCGATATCCATTCATTTCCCACTCCCTTTCTTGGAAGAATGCCACATATGATCGGGATTCCTCCCTTGCTCCTAACTAACCCTATGGCTGTTTTATACCTCTGAATCAGTTCCTCACTCCTGACTCGACCAACATCATTTCCTCCCACGCTAATGCAAATAATGGGATTGTTCCCATTACCAGCCATAATATCATTCATGTTGTTTATAATATCACCAATGCCAGCTCCGGGATAGCAAACCCTTAACCTGTTCCCCCTATCTCTAGCACAAAACGTTCTATCCAAATACCTTATCTGGGAATCTCCCACAACTAATGTTTGCTTAGGTACTTCCTTTACTTTCTGAGGGGCCTGCGCTTCCTTTCTCTTCGTTGCTTTCCCTTTTGCGCGATCCACAGTCTCTCCACAGCACTCGTCCTCCAAAACGTCAAATGAATTTGAAGTTGCTATGGCGTTTGAAGGCGGCTTTATCAAAGTCTTCTTAAGGCCCCTGTCTTTCGCAACTCTCCAAGACGAGGTCCCTTTACTGCTGGTCTCCTCCTTCGTTACTTCTCGTTGTTTTTTAAGCTGACGCACCTCCTCCCGCAGAGAGTCCAACTCTGTCCTCAGGGCTCCCACTAGAGTCACCAGGTCCTTCACTACAACTTCCATATTGCTATGATAATATAACAACACTCAGGAGCTCCGGTTAACACAACCTCTCACTGTGACTTCACCTGACCGACTGTTCGGATTTGTTTGGTTTTAGTTTTTCTAATTGATTAATTACATCCTCCTTGGTAACTGCTAAACTAGTCAACCTGTCCTCATCCCCACCCACATAGACTTGTTCGGCTGAAGGCATATTCTTAAGTTCTTCTTTAGTAAATACAGATATAAAATATTTGTCAAAAATACTACTCATCTTGTCATTATCCGTTATTTGACCTGTCTCAGATTTTAATGGACCTATCCTTTCTCTAGTCTTAGTTCGATATAACAGAAAAAACCCTTTAGGATTTGACTTTGCTTGCTCTGCTATGCGAACTTCATAGTTTCTTTTTTGCTTTCCTAATTTATTTTTTAACATTTCTAACCAGTTGTATGAATTCCTGTTCTAAACTGACTTCCCCATTCTTAATCCTTTTGTACCAAGCTCTCTTTTTACCTATAAGGTTCTTTAAATTATTTGTTATCCACTTTGGGTCATTAGTATTCGATCTATTCAATTTGTATGGTATACTTCGTTCCTGTGCTTTGTTTAGAATATTCTTAAATAAGTTATATATTAAATCCACATCAAAATCCCCTTTTACGTCACAGATCGCTGGGTTCATGTCTTGCTCTAAGACCGGCCCACACCCCATACCCAAGACTTTCCAATCTATTTGACCCAAAAAATTTCTTAGGCTATTAAAATCAGCTTTTCGAAAATCTGGCACTTTAACAGAATTTTCTCCTACAGATCTATTCCATTCTATGCTAAATCTGATTACTTTGTGATCACTGTTCCCTAGCTCACTCCCTATTTTGATGTCATTAATTTGTGTTTCACTGTTAGTTAACACTAAATCTAAAATATTATTTTCCCGCGTTGGTTCCTTAATAAGTAAGAAAGTAGGTGTTGCGTAAGAAAGCAATCGTCAATTAATTCTAGAAAATCTTCTGCTTCACTATTCCCTGTTTTGTTCACCCAGTTTATTCCACTAAAATAAAAGTCACCCATGACATGAATACTGTTAGATCTAGATGCTCTAGATATTTCATCCCATAGATGGTTTGCTTCCATTCTGTCTAAATTTGGTGGCCTATATATAACTCCTATTAAAATATTATTTGCTTTTTCGTTTTATTCTATCCAAATAGTTTCTGTGTGTGGCTCAGTTTTGATTCCCTCTTTGAGACTACATTTCAAATTGGCCCTAACATATATTACTACTCCCCCTCCACGTCTAATATATCTATCTGTGTGAAATAGTTTAAATCCGTTTATGTGATATTCAGCTTTTAGTTTTCTATTTTCTACATTCATCCACGTTTCGGTAAGTGCAATAATATCTATTTTTTCTGTGCAGACAAGAGCATTTAATTCGTTAATTTTATTTCTTAGACTTCTACTGTTAGTGTAATATACCCTAAGTGAATTGTTATTTTGCGGACCTTCTCTTTCCCTGATCGTTTTGCCAATTCCTTTCTCCCACAAACACATACTTTTATTACCTCTTTCCTCCAAATCAATTCCCATACCTCTATCTACTAACAGTTTAAACCCAAACAAACACCTCTAACCACTTCTTCTAGCGAGTTCGCAACAGCAAAAACCCCAGCTCTCGATAGATGCACCCCATCACGAGCATACATTTCATTTCTTCCATAGAAGTGTTCCCAGTTGTCTATGAAAGATATTGCATTTGATTTGCAATATCTTTCCAGCCGGCAATTGACACCAAGTGCCCTCGATATCCATTCATTTCCCACTCCCTTTCTTGGAAGAATGCCACATATGATCGGGATTCCTCCCTTGCTCCTAACTAACTCTATGGCTGTTTTATACCTCTGAATCAGTTCCTCACTCCTGACTCGACCAACATCATTTCCTCCCACGCTAATGCAAATAATGGGATTGTTCCCATTACCAGCCATAATATCATTCATGTTGTTTATAATATCACCAATGCCAGCTCCGGGATAGCAAACCCTTAACCTGTTCCCCCTATCTCTAGCACAAAACGTTCTATCCAAATACCTTATTTGGGAATCTCCCACAACTAATGTTTGCTTAGGTACTTCCTTTACTTTCTGAGGGGCCTGCGCTTCCTTTCTCTTCGTTGCTTTCCCTTTTGCGCGATCCACAGTCTCTCCACAGCACTCGTCCTCCAAAACGTCAAATGAATTTGAAGTTGCTATGGCGTTTGAAGGCGGCTTTATCAAAGTCTTCTTAAGGCCCCTGTCTTTCGCAACTCTCCAAGACGAGGTCCCTTTACTGCTGGTCTCCTCCTTCGTTACTTCTCGTTGTTTTTTAAGCTGACGCACCTCCTCCCGCAGAGAGTCCAACTCTGTCCTCAGGGCTCCCACTAGAGTCACCAGGTCCTTCACTACAACTTCCATATTGCTATGATAATATAACAACACTCAGGAGCTCCGGTTAACACAACCTCTCACTGTGACTTCACCTGACCGACTGTTCGGATTTGTTTGGTTTTAGTTTTTCTAATTGATTAATTACATCCTCCTTGGTAACTGCTAAACTAGTCAACCTGTCCTCATCCCCACCCACATAGACTTGTTCGGCTGAAGGCATATTCTTAAGTTCTTCTTTAGTAAATACAGATATAAAATATTTGTCAAAAATACTACTCATCTTGTCATTATCCGTTATTTGACCTGTCTCAGATTTTAATGGACCTATCCTTTCTCTAGTCTTAGTTCGATATAACAGAAAAAACCCTTTAGGATTTGACTTTGCTTGCTCTGCTATGCGAACTTCATAGTTTCTTTTTTGCTTTCCTAATTTATTTTTTAACATTTCTAACCAGTTGTATGAATTCCTGTTCTAAACTGACTTCCCCATTCTTAATCCTTTTGTACCAAGCTCTCTTTTTACCTATAAGGTTCTTTAAATTATTTGTTATCCACTTTGGGTCATTAGTATTCGATCTATTCAATTTGTATGGTATACTTCGTTCCTGTGCTTTGTTTAGAATATTCTTAAATAAGTTATATATTAAATCCACATCAAAATCCCCTTTTACGTCACAGATCGCTGGGTTCATGTCTTGCTCTAAGACCGGCCCACACCCCATACCCAAGACTTTCCAATCTATTTGACCCAAAAAATTTCTTAGGCTATTAAAATCAGCTTTTCGAAAATCTGGCACTTTAACAGAATTTTCTCCTACAGATCTATTCCATTCTATGCTAAATCTGATTACTTTGTGATCACTGTTCCCTAGCTCACTCCCTATTTTGATGTCATTAATTTGTGTTTCACTGTTAGTTAACACTAAATCTAAAATATTATTTTCCCGCGTTGGTTCCTTAATGTGTTGCGTAAGAAAGCAATCGTCAATTAATTCTAGAAAATCTTCTGCTTCACTATTCCCTGTTTTGTTCACCCAGTTTATTCCACTAAAATAAAAGTCACCCATGACATGAATACTGTTAGATCTAGATGCTCTAGATATTTCATCCCATAGATGGTTTGCTTCCATTCTGTCTAAATTTGGTGGCCTATATATAACTCCTATTAAAATATTATTTGCTTTTTCGTTTTATTCTATCCAAATAGTTTCTGTGTGTGGCTCAGTTTTGATTCCCTCTTTGAGACTACATTTCAAATTGGCCCTAACATATATTACTACTCCCCCTCCACGTCTAATATATCTATCTGTGTGAAATAGTTTAAATCCGTTTATGTGATATTCAGCTTTTAGTTTTCTATTTTCTACATTCATCCACGTTTCGGTAAGTGCAATAATATCTATTTTTTCTGTGCAGACAAGAGCATTTAATTCGTTAATTTTATTTCTTAGACTTCTACTGTTAGTGTAATATACCCTAAGTGAATTGTTATTTTGAGGCCCTTCTCTTTCCCTGATCATTTTGCCAATTCCTTTCTCCCACAAACACATACTTTTATTACCTCCTTCCTCCAAATCAATTCCCATACCTGTATCTACTAACAGTTTAAACCCAAACAAACACCTCTAACCACTTCTTCCAACGAGTTCGCAACAGCATCTTCCAACGAGTTCGCAACAGCAATATCTATATTAAGCTGGATTAGGGCATGGCTGTACCAAAGGAAACAGAGAGTTAGTATAAATGGAGTCAAGTCAGAGTGGGAAAATGTTGTAAGTGGGGTGCCTCAGGGCTCTGTCCTGGGACCTCTGTTGTTTATAATATATATGAATAATTTAGATTCAGGTTTGAGTAGCAACATTTGCAAATTTGCCGATGATACGAAAATCAGTAAGGAAATTAATTCGGAGGAGGACTCACTATCACTTCAAGTTGATCTAGATAGGGTTTTGAAATGGTCGAATGATTACGGTCAGTCGGTCAGGTGAAGTCACAGTGAGAGGTTGTGTTAACCGGAGCTCCTGAGTGTTGTTATATTATCATAGCAATATGGAAGTTGTAGTGAAGGACCTGGTGACTAGTGGGAGCCCTGAGGACAGAGTTGGACTCTCTGCGGGAGGAGGTGCGTCAGCTTAAAAAACAACGAGAAGTAACGAAGGAGGAGACCAGCAGTAAAGGGACCTCGTCTTGGAGAGTTGCGAAAGACAGGGGCCTTAAGAAGACTTTGATAAAGCCGCCTTCAAACGCCATAGCAACTTCAAATTCATTTGACGTTTTGGAGGACGAGTGCTGTGGAGAGACTGTGGATCGCGCAAAAGGGAAAGCAACGAAGAGAAAGGAAGCGCAGGCCCCTCAGAAAGTAAAGGAAGTACCTAAGCAAACATTAGTTGTGGGAGATTCCCAGATAAGGTATTTGGATAGAACGTTTTGTGCTAGAGATAGGGGGAACAGGTTAAGGGTTTGCTATCCCGGAGCTGGCATTGGTGATATTATAAACAACATGAATGATATTATGGCTGGTAATGGGAACAATCCCATTATTTGCATTAGCGTGGGAGGAAATGATGTTGGTCGAGTCAGGAGTGAGGAACTGATTGAGAGGTATAAAACAGCCATAGAGTTAGTTAGGAGCAAGGGAGGAATCCCGATCATATGTGGCATTCTTCCAAGAAAGGGAGTGGGAAATGAATGGATATCGAGGGCACTTGGTGTCAATTGCCGGCTGGAAAGATATTGCAAATCAAATGCAATATCTTTCATAGACAACTGGGAACACTTCTATGGAAGAAATGAAATGTATGCTCGTGATGGGGTGCATCTATCGAGAGCTGGGGTTGTTGCTGTTGCGAACTCGCTAGAAGAAGTGGTTAGAGGTGTTTGTTTGGGTTTAAACTGTTAGTAGATAGAGGTATGGGAATTGATTTGGAGGAAGGAGGTAATAAAAGTATGTGTTTGTGGGAGAAAGGAATTGGCAAAACGATCAGGGAAAGAGAAGGTCCGCAAAATAACAATTCACTTAGGGTATATTACACTAACAGTAGAAGTCTAAGAAATAAAATTAACGAATTAAATGCTCTTGTCTGCACAGAAAAAATAGATATTATTGCACTTACCGAAACGTGGATGAATGTAAAAAATAGAGAACTATTAGCTGAATATCAAATATATGGATTTAAACTATTTCACACAGATAGATATATTAGACGAGGAGGTGGAGTAGCCATATATGTTAGGGACAATTTGAAATGTAGTCTCAAAGAGGGAATCAAAACAGAGCCACACACAGAAACTATTTGGATTGAATTAAACGAAAAAGCTAATAATATTATAATAGGAGTAATATATAGGCCACCAAATTTAGACAGAATGGAAGCAAAGCATCTATGGGATGAAATATCTAGAGCATCTAGATCTAACAGTATTTATGTCATGGGTGACTTTAATTTTAGCGGAATAAACTGGTTGAACAAAACAGGGAATAGTGAAGCAGAAGATTTTCTAGAATTAATTGACGATTGCTTTCTTACGCAACACATTAAGGAACCAACACGGGAAAATAATATTTTAGATTTAGTGTTAACTAACAGGGAAACGCAAATTAATGACATCGAAATAGGGAGTGAGCTAGGGAGCAGTGATCACAAAGAAATCAGATTTAGCATAGAATGGAATAGACCAGTAGGAGAAAATTCTGTTAAAGTGCCAGATTTTCGAAAAGCTGATTTTAATAGCCTAAGAAATTTTTTGGGTCAAATTGATTGGAAAGGCTTGGGTATGGGGTGTGGGCCGGTCTTGGAGCGAGACATGAACCCAGCGATAGGTGACTTAAATGGGGATTTCGATGTGGATTCAATATATAACTTATTTAAGAATATTCTAAACAAAGCACAGGAACGTAGTATACCATACAAATTGAATAGATCGTATACTAATGACCCAAAGTGGATAACAAAGAATTTGAAGAACCTTATAGGTAAAAAGAGAGCTTGGTACAAAAGGATTAAAAATGGGGAGGTCACTTTAGAACAGGAATTCGTACAACTGGTTAGAAATGTTAAAAAAGAGATAAGGAAAGCAAAAAGAAACTATGAAGTTCGCATAGCAGGGCAAGCAAAGACAAATCCTAAAGGGTTTTTTCAGTTATATCGTACTAAGATTAGGGAAAGGATAGGTCCATTAAAAACTGAGACAGGTCAAATAACAGATAGTGATGAAGAGATGAGTAGTATTTTTAATAAATATTTTGTATCTGTATTTACTAAAGAGGAACTTAACAATATGCCTTCAGCCGAACAAGTCTATGTGGGTGGGGACGAGGACAGGTTGACGAGTTTAGCAGTTACCAGGGAGGATGTTCTTAAACAAATAGTAAAACTCAAACCAAACAAATCCCCAGGGCCGGATGAAGTGTTTGCTAGGGTGCTTAAAGAATGCAAAGAGGAGCTTTGTGACCCACTGTCAACCATATTTAATAAATCAATAGAGTCAGGCAGAGTGCCAGAGTTTTGGAAAGTTGCTAATGTGATACCAGTTTTTAAGAAAGGAGATAGATCACTTGCGTCTAACTATCGACCAATTAGCCTAACGTCTATTGTGGGAAAGTTACTCGAATCTATAATAGCAAATAAAATTCGTCTTCATCTTGAAAAACATAAATTAATAATTGAGTCGCAACATGGTTTTATAAATGGCCGTTCATGTTTTACAAATTTGTTATCTTTTTATTCTAGCATTGTTGAGGCAGTTGATAGTGGTAAGGATTGCGATGTTGTATACCTTGACTTTAGCAAAGCTTTTGATACAGTGCCACATGAAAGACTGATTAAAAAAATAGAGTCTCATGGTATTGGGGGTGCTATATTAAGCTGGATTAGGGCATGGCTATACCAAAGGAAACAGAGAGTTAGTATAAATGGAATCAAGTCAGAGTGGGAAAATGTTGTAAGTGGAGTGCCTCAAGGCTCTGTCCTGGGACCTCTGTTGTTTATAATATATATAAATGATTTAGATTCAGGTTTGAGTAGCAACATTTGCAAATTTGCCGATGATACGAAAATCGGTAGGGAAATTAATTCGGAGGAGGACTCACTATCACTTCAAGTTGATCTAGATAGGGTTTTGAAATGGTCAAAGGATTGGCAGATGCAGTTTAATGCTGATAAATGTAAAGTTCTGAGGTTAGGTAATGATGATAGAGTTACAAGATACGAGCTAGATGGTGTTGTGATTGCGAAGTCGGATTGCGAAAGGGATCTGGGAGTTATGATTAGTAAGAATTTAAAACAAAAGGATCAATGCATAAATGTTCGTAATAAGGCAAATCGGACACTTGGATTTATTAATCGCAGCGTTAGTAACAAGACACCTGGTGTGGTTCTCAAGCTATATCTTGCTCTAGTTAGGCCCCATTTAGATTATGCAGTTCAGTTTTGGTCGCCATATTATAGAATGGATATAAATTCACTTGAACGTGTCCAGCGTAGGATGACTAAGTTAATTCCCCAAATTAGAAATCTTTCATATGAAGAAAGATTAACAAAGCTTAAGTTGCATTCACTGGAAAGGCGAAGAGTTAGGGGTGACATGATAGAGGTTTACAAGTGGATGAATG
Source organism: Procambarus clarkii (assembly GCF_040958095.1). Lineage (NCBI taxonomy): Eukaryota > Metazoa > Arthropoda > Malacostraca > Decapoda > Cambaridae > Procambarus > Procambarus clarkii. The sequence goes on from NC_091211.1 coordinate 1,774,258, forward strand.
GACATAACCGGGGGGATATTAATAGGGTATTAAAAGTATCAACACAGGACAGAACACGAAACAATGGATATAAATTGGATAAGTTTAGATTTAGGAAAGACTTGGGTAAATACTGGTTCAGTAACAGGGTTGTTGATTTGTGGAACCAATTGCCGCGTAACATTGTGGAGGTGGGGTCCCTCGAGCACGGGTTGGACAAGTATATGAGTGGGATTGGGTGGTTATAGAATAGGAGCTGCCTCGTATGGGCCAATAGTCCTTCTGCAGTTACCTTTGTTCTTATGTTCTTATTGGCAGATGCAGATGCAGATGTTATGTCCATTCACCCACTTAAAAACCTCTATCATGTCACCCCTAACTCTTCGCCTTTCCAGTGAATGCATCTTAAGCTTTGTTAATCTTTCTTCATATGAAAGATTTCTAATTTGGGGAATTAACTTAGTCATCCGACGCTGGACACGTTCAAGTGAATTTATATCCATTCTATAATATGGCGACCAAAACTGAACTGCATAATCTAAATCGGGCCTAACTAGAACAAGATATAGCTTGAGAACCACACCAGGTGTCTTGTTACTAACGCTGCGATTAATAAATCCGAGTGTGTGATTTGCCTTATTACGAACATATATGCATTGATCCTTTTGTTTTAAATTCTTACAAATCATAACTCCGAGATCCCTTTCACAATCCGACTTTCAATCTCAACACCATCTAGCTCGTATCTTGTAACTCTATCATCATTACATAGCCTCAGAACTTTACATTTATCAGCATTAAACTGCATTTCCCAATTCTTTGACCATTTCAAAACCCTATCTAGATCAACTTGAAGTGATAGTGAGTCCTCCGAATTAATTTCCCTACCGATTTTCGTATCATCGGCAAATTTGCAACTGTTGCTACTCAAACCTGAATCTAAATGATTTATATATACTATAAACAACAGAGGTCCCAGGACAGAGCCCTGAGGTACTCCACTAACAACATTATCCCACTCTGACTTAACCCCATTTATACTAACTCTCTGTTTCCTTTGGAATAGCCATGCCCTAATCCAACTTAATATAGCATCCCCAATACCATGAGCTTCTATTTTTTTAATCTTTCTTTAATGTCTTTCATGTGGCACTGTATCAAAAGCTTTGCTAAAGTCAAGGTACACAACATCACAATCCTTACCACTATCAACTGCCTCAACTATGCTGGGATAAAAAGTTAGCAAATTTGTTAAACATGAACGGCCATTTGTAAAACCATGTTGCGACTCATTTATTAATTTATGTTTTTCAAGATGGAGACGAATTGTATTTGCAATTATTGATTCAAGTAACTTTCCCACAATAGACGTTAGGCTAATTGGCCGATAGTTTGACGCAAGTGATCTATCTCCTTTCTTAAAAATTGGTACAACATTAGCTACCTTCCATGACTCTGGCACTCTGCCTGACTCTTGGTTTATTAAATATGGTAGACAGTGACTCGTAAAGCTCCTCTTTGCATTCTTTAAGCACCCTGGCAAACACTTCATCCGGCCCAGGGGATTTGTTTGGTTTTAGTTTTTCTAATTGTTTAATTACATCCTCCTTGGTAACTGCTAAACTAGTCAACCTCTCCTCATCCCCACCCACATAGACTTGTTCGGCTGAAGGCATATTGTTAAGTTCTTCTTTAGTAAATACAGATATAAAATATTTGTCAAAAATACTACTCATCTTGTCATTATCCGTTATTTGACCTGTCTCAGATTTTAATGGACCTATCCTTTTCCTAGTCTTAGTTCGATATAACTGAAAAAACCCTTTAGGATTTGACTTTGCTTGCTCTGCTATGCGAACTTCATAGTTTCTTTTTGCTTTCCTAATTTATTTTTTAACATTTCTAACCAGTTGTATGAATTCCTGTTCTAACCTGACTTCCCTATTCTTAATCCTTTTGTACCAAGCTCTCTTTTTACCTATAAGGTTCTTTAAATTATTTGTTATCCACTTTGGGTCATTAGTATTCGATCTATTCAATTTGTATGGTATACTACGTTTCTGTGCTTTGTTTAGAATATTCTTAAATAAGTTATATATAAAATCCACATCAAAATCCCCTTTTACGTCACATATCGCTGGGTTCATGTCTCCCTCTAAGACCGGCCCACACCCCATACCCAAGACTTTCCAATCTATTTGACCCCAAAAATTTCTTAGGCTATTAAAATCAGCTTTTCGAAAATCTGGCACTTTAACAGAATTTTCTCCTACAGGTCTATTCCATTCTATGCTAAATCTGATTACTTTGTGATCACTGTTCCCTAGCTCACTCCCTATTTTGATGTCATTAATTTGTGTTTCCCTGTTAGTTAACACTAAATCTAAAATATTATTTTCCCGCGTTGGTTCCTTAATGTGTTGCGTAAGAAAGCAATCGGCAATTAATTCTAGAAAATCTTCTGCTTCACTATTTCCTGTTTTGTTCACCCAGTTTATTCGACTAAAATAAAAGTCACCCATGACATCAATACTGTTAGATCTAGATGCTCTAGATATTTCATCCCATAGATGCTTTGCTTCCATTCTGTCTAAATTTGGTGGCCTATATATAACTCCTATTAAAATATTATTTGCTTTTTCGTTTTATTCTATCCAAATAGTTTCTGTGTGTTGCTCAGTTTTGATTCCCTCTTTGAGACTACATTTAAAATTGGCCCTAACATATATTACTACTCCCCCTCCACGTCTAATTTATCTATCTGTGTGAAATAGTTTAAATCCGTTTATGTGATATTCAGCTTATAGTTCTCTATTTTCTACATTCATCCACGTTTCGGTAAGTGCAATAATATCTAATTTTTCTGTGCAGACAAGAGCATTTAATTCGTTAATTTTATTTCTTAGACTTCTACGGTTAGTGTAATATACCCTAAGTGAATTGTTATTTTGAGGCCCTTCTCTTTCCCTGATCATTTAAGAACATAAGAACATAAGAACAAAGGTAACTGCAGTAGGCCTATTGGCCCATACGAGGCAGCTCCTATTCTATAACCACCCAATCCCACTCATATACTTGTCCAACCCGTGCTTGAAACAATCGAGGGACCCCACCTCCACAATGTTACGCGGCAATTGGTTCCACAAATCAACAACCCTGTTACTGAACCAGTATTTACCCAAGTCTTTCCTAAATCTAAACTTATCCAATTTATATCCATTGTTTCGTGTTCTGTCCTGTGTTGATACTTTTAATACCCTATTAATATCCCCCCGGTTATGTCCATTCATCCACTTGTAAACCTCTATCATGTCACCCCTAACTCTTCGCCTTTCCAGTGAATGCAACTTAAGCTTTGTTAATCTTTCTTCATATGAAAGATTTCTAATTTGGGGAATTAACTTAGTCATCCTACGCTGGACACGTTCAAGTGAATTTATATCCATTCTATAATATGGCGACCAAAACTGAACTGCATAATCTAAATGGGGCCTAACTAGAGCAAGATATAGCTTGAGAACCACACCAGGTGTCTTGTTACTAACGCTGCGATTAATAAATCCAAGTGTCCGATTTGCCTTATTACGAACATTTATGCATTGATCCTTTTGTTTTAAATTCTTACTAATCATAACTCCCAGATCCCTTTCGCAATCCGACTTCGCAATCACAACACCATCTAGCTCGTATCTTGTAACTCTATCATCATTACCTAACCTCAGAACTTTACATTTATCAGCATTAAACTGCATCTGCCAATCCTTTGACCATTTCAAAACCCTATCTAGATCAACTTGAAGTGATAGTGAGTCCTCCTCCGAATTAATTTCCCTACCGATTTTCGTATCATCGGCAAATTTGCAAATGTTGCTACTCAAACCTGAATCTAAATCATTTATATATATTATAAACAACAGAGGTCCCAGGACAGAGCCTTGAGGCACTCCACTTACAACATTTTCCCACTCTGACTTGATTCCATTTATACTAACTCTCTGTTTCCTTTGGTATAGCCATGCCCTAATCCAGCTTAATATAGCACCCCCAATACCATGAGACTCTATTTTTTTAATCAGTCTTTCATGTGGCACTGTATCAAAAGCTTTGCTAAAGTCAAGGTATACAACATCGCAATCCTTACCACTATCAACTGCCTCAACAATGCTAGAATAAGAACATAAGAACATAAGAACAAAGGTAACTGCAGAAGGCCTATTGGCCCATACGAGGCAGCTCCTATTCTATAACCACCCAATCCCACTCATATACTTGTCCAACCCGTGCTTGAAACAATCGAGGGACCCCACCTCCACAATGTTACGCGGCAATTGGTTCCACAAATCAACAACCCTGTTACTGAACCAGTATTTACCCAAGTCTTTCCTAAATCTAAACTTATCCAATTTATATCCATTGTTTCGTGTTCTGTCCTGTGTTGATACTTTTAATACCCAATTAATATCTCCCCGGTTATGTCCATTCATCCACTTGTAAACCTCTATCATGTCACCCCTAACTCTTCGCCTTTCCAGTGAATGCAACTTAAGCTTTGTTAATCTTTCTTCATATGAAAGATTTCTAATTTGGGGAATTAACTTAGTCATCCTACGCTGGACACGTTCAAGTGAATTTATATCCATTCTATAATATGGCGACCAAAACTGAACTGCATAATCTAAATGGGGCCTAACTAGAGCAAGATATAGCTTGAGAACCACACCAGGTGTCTTGTTACTAACGCTGCGATTAATAAATCCAAGTGTCCGATTTGCCTTATTACGAACATTTATGCATTGATCCTTTTGTTTTAAATTCTTACTAATCATAACTCCCAGATCCCTTTCGCAATCCGACTTCGCAATCACAACACCATCTAGCTCGTATCTTGTAACTCTATCATCATTACCTAACCTCAGAACTTTACATTTATCAGCATTAAACTGCATCTGCCAATCCTTTGACCATTTCAAAACCCTATCTAGATCAACTTGAAGTGATAGTGAGTCCTCCTCCGAATTAATTTCCCTACCGATTTTCGTATCATCGGCAAATTTGCAAATGTTGCTACTCAAACCTGAATCTAAATCATTTATATATATTATAAACAACAGAGGTCCCAGGACAGAGCCTTGAGGCACTCCACTTACAACATTCTCCCACTCTGACTTGATTCCATTTATACTAACTCTCTGTTTCCTTTGGTATAGCCATGCCCTAATCCAGCTTAATATAGCACCCCCAATACCATGAGACTCTATTTTTTTAATCAGTCTTTCATGTGGCACTGTATCAAAAGCTTTGCTAAAGTCAAGGTATACAACATCGCAATCCTTACCACTATCAACTGCCTCAACAATGCTAGAATAAAAAGATAACAAATTTGTTAAACATGAACGGCCATTTATAAAACCATGTTGCGACTCAATTATTAATTTATGTTTTTCAAGATGAAGACGAATTTTATTTGCTATTATAGATTCGAGTAACTTTCCCACAATAGACGTTAGGCTAATTGGTCGATAGTTAGACGCAAGTGATCTATCTCCTTTCTTAAAAACTGGTATCACATTAGCAACTTTCCAAAACTCTGGCACTCTGCCTGACTCTATTGATTTATTAAATATGGTTGACAGTGGGTCACAAAGCTCCTCTTTGCATTCTTTAAGCACCCTAGCAAACACTTCATCCGGCCCTGGGGATTTGTTTGGTTTGAGTTTTACTATTTGTTTAAGAACATCCTCCCTGGTAACTGCTAAACTCGTCAACCTGTCCTCGTCCCCACCCACATAGACTTGTTCGGCTGAAGGCATATTGTTAAGTTCCTCTTTAGTAAATACAGATACAAAATATTTATTAAAAATACTACTCATCTCTTCATCACTATCTGTTATTTGACCTGTCTCAGTTTTTAATGGACCTATCCTTTCCCTAGTCTTAGTACGATATAACTGAAAAAACCCTTTAGGATTTGTCTTTGCTTGCCCTGCTATGCGAACTTCATAGTTTCTTTTTGCTTTCCTTATCTCTTTTTTAACATTTCTAACCAGTTGTACGAATTCCTGTTCTAAAGTGACCTCCCCATTTTTAATCCTTTTGTACCAAGCTCTCTTTTTACCTATAAGGTTCTTCAAATTCTTTGTTATCCACTTTGGGTCATTAGTATACGATCTATTCAATTTGTATGGTATACTACGTTCCTGTGCTTTGTTTAGAATATTCTTAAATAAGTTATATATTGAATCCACATCGAAATCCCCATTTAAGTCACCTATCGCTGGGTTCATGTCTCGCTCCAAGACCGGCCCACACCCCATACCCAAGCCTTTCCAATCAATTTGACCCAAAAAATTTCTTAGGCTATTAAAATCAGCTTTTCGAAAATCTGGCACTTTAACAGAATTTTCTCCTACTGGTCTATTCCATTCTATGCTAAATCTGATTTCTTTGTGATCACTGCTCCCTAGCTCACTCCCTATTTCGATGTCATTAATTTGCGTTTCCCTGTTAGTTAACACTAAATCTAAAATATTATTTTCCCGTGTTGGTTCCTTAATGTGTTGCGTAAGAAAGCAATCGTCAATTAATTCTAGAAAATCTTCTGCTTCACTATTCCCTGTTTTGTTCAACCAGTTTATTCTGCTAAAATTAAAGTCACCCATGACATAAATACTGTTAGATCTAGATGCTCTAGATATTTCATCCCATAGATGCTTTGCTTCCATTCTGTCTAAATTTGGTGGCCTATATATTACTCCTATTATAATATTATTAGCTTTTTCGTTTAATTCAATCCAAATAGTTTCTGTGTGTGGCTCTGTTTTGATTCCCTCTTTGAGACTACATTTCAAATTGTCCCTAACATATATGGCTACTCCACCTCCTCGTCTAATATATCTATCTGTGTGAAATAGTTTAAATCCATATATTTGATATTCAGCTAATAGTTCTCTATTTTCTACATTCATCCACGTTTCGGTAAGTGCAATAATATCTATTTTTTCTGTGCAGACAAGAGCATTTAATTCGTTAATTTTATTTCTTAGACTTCTACTGTTAGTGTAATATACCCTAAGTGAATTGTTATTTTGCGGACCTTCTCTTTCCCTGATCGTTTTGCCAATTCCTTTCTCCCACAAACACATACTTTTATTACCTCCTTCCTCCAAATCAATTCCCATACCTCTATCTACTAACAGTTTAAACCCAAACAAACACCTCTAACCACTTCTTCTAGCGAGTTCGCAACAGCAACAACCCCAGCTCTCGATAGATGCACCCCATCACGAGCATACATTTCATTTCTTCCATAGAAGTGTTCCCAGTTGTCTATGAAAGATATTGCATTTGATTTGCAATATCTTTCCAGCCGGCAATTGACACCAAGTGCCCTCGATATCCATTCATTTCCCACTCCCTTTCTTGGAAGAATGCCACATATGATCGGGATTCCTCCCTTGCTCCTAACTAACTCTATGGCTGTTTTATACCTCTGAATCAGTTCCTCACTCCTGACTCGACCAACATCATTTCCTCCCACGCTAATGCAAATAATGGGATTGTTCCCATTACCAGCCATAATATCATTCATGTTGTTTATAATATCACCAATGCCAGCTCCGGGATAGCAAACCCTTAACCTGTTCCCCCTATCTCTAGCACAAAACGTTCTATCCAAATACCTTATCTGGGAATCTCCCACAACTAATGTTTGCTTAGGTACTTCCTTTACTTTCTGAGGGGCCTGCGCTTCCTTTCTCTTCGTTGCTTTCCCTTTTGCGCGATCCACAGTCTCTCCACAGCACTCGTCCTCCAAAACGTCAAATGAATTTGAAGTTGCTATGGCGTTTGAAGGCGGCTTTATCAAAGTCTTCTTAAGGCCCCTGTCTTTCGCAACTCTCCAAGACGAATAAAAAGATAACAAATTTGTTAAACATGAACGGCCATTTATAAAACCATGTTGCGACTCAATTATTAATTTATGTTTTTCAAGATGAAGACGAATTTTATTTGCTATTATAGATTCGAGTAACTTTCCCACAATAGACGTTAGGCTAATTGGTCGATAGTTAGACGCAAGTGATCTATCTCCTTTCTTAAAAACTGGTATCACATTAGCAACTTTCCAAAACTCTGGCACTCTGCCTGACTCTATTGATTTATTAAATATGGTTGACAGTGGGTCACAAAGCTCCTCTTTGCATTCTTTAAGCACCCTAGCAAACACATTTTGCCAATTCCTTTCTCCCACAAACACATACTTTTATTACCTCCTTCCTCTAAATCAATTCCCATACCTGTATCTACTAACAGTTTAAACCCAAACAAACACCTCTAACCACTTCTTCCAACGAGTTCGCAACAGCATCTTCCAACGAGTTCGCAACAGCAATATCTATATTAAGCTGGATTAGGGCATGGCTGTACCAAAGGAAACAGAGAGTTAGTATAAATGGAGTCAAGTCAGAGTGGGAAAATGTTGTAAGTGGGGTGCCTCAAGGTTCTGTCCTGGGACCTCTGTTGTTTATAATATATATGAATGATTTAGATTCAGGTTTGAGTAGCAACATTTGCAAATTTGCCGATGATACGAAAATCGGTAAGGAAATTAATTCGGAGGAGGACTCACTATCACTTCAAGTTGATCTAGATAGGGTTTTGAAATGGTCGAAGGATTGGCAGCTGCAGATGCAGATGTTATGTCCATTCACCCACTTAAAAACCTCTATCATGTCACCCCTAACTCTTCGCCTTTTCAGTGAATGCAACTTAAGCTTTGTTAATCTTTCTTCATATGAAAGATATCTAATTTGGGGAATTAACTTAGTCATCCGACGCTGGACACGTTCAAGTGAATTTATATCCATTCTATAATATGGCGACCAAAACTGAACTGCATAATCTAAATGGGGCCTAACTAGAACAAGATATAGCTTGAGAACCACACCAGGTGTCTTGTTACTAACGCTGCGATTAATAAATCGGAGTGTGCGATTTGCCTTATTACGAACATTTATGCATTGATCCTTTTGTTTTAAATTCTTACAAATCATAACTCCGAGATCCCTTTCACAATCCGACTTTCAATCTCAACACCATCTAGCTCGTATCATGTAACTCTATCATAAGAACATAAGAACAAAGGTAACTGCAGAAGGCCTATTGGCCCATACGAGGCAGCTCCTATTCTATAACTACCCAATCCCACTCATACTTGTCCAACCCACGCTTAAAGCAATCGAGGGACCCCACCTCCACAATGTTACGCGGCAATTGGTTCCACAAATCAACAACCCTGTTACTGAACCAGTATTTACCCAAGTCTTTCCTAAATCTAAACTTATCCAATTTATACCCATTGTTTCGTGTTCTGTCTTGTGTTGATATTTTTAATACCCTATTAATATCCCCTTTGTTATGTCCATCCTCTGACAGAAAGGTGGTAAAAGAGTGGGTTTACTTCTGACAGAACGGTGGCAAAAGAGTGGGTTTACCACTGACAGAACAGTGGTAAAAGAGTGGGTTTACCTCTGACAGAACTGTGGTAAACTCATCTATAACAACGACCTGTACTCCCATCTAATACGTCACATTCTTAATGCATTGTTTTAGAATGAAGCACCGTAATGTTGACGTTTTCCACGCTTTCCCTAATACCCCTGTTCACCTAACAGTAAATAGGTACCTGGGAGTTAGACAGCTGTTAACGGGCTGCTTCCTAAGGGGTGTGTGTGGGAGTGGAAAAAAATAGTAGTTAGTAACAGTTGATTGAATGACAGTTGAGAGGCGGGCCGAAAGAGCAGAGCTCAACCCCCGCAAGCACAACTAGGTGAATACACACACACACACACACACACACACACACACACACACACACACACACACACACACACACACACACACACACACACACACACACACAAGATTCTGAAGGGAATTGATAGTGTAGATAAAGACAGTCTATTTAACACAAGGGGCACACGCACAAGGGGACACAGGTGGAAACTGAGTGCCCAAATGAGCCACAGAGATATTAGAAAGAACTTTTTTAGTGTCAGAGTGGTTGACAAATGGAATGCATTAGGAGGTAATGTGGTGGAGGCTGACTCCATACACAGTTTCAAGTGTAGATATGATAGAGCCCAATAGGCTCAGGAATCTGTACACCTGTTGATTGACGGTTGAGAGGCGGGACCAAAGAGCCAGAGCTCAACCCCCGCAAACACAACTAGGTGAGTACACCCAAACCCATTTATTTATGTTATGGGAAGACATATGGATTATGGGGGAGACATGATAACCACCTAAAAAATTTTCAGTGAAATTGACAGGGTGGACAAAGCCAAACTCTTTAGCACGGGTGCGACACGAACAAGGGGACACAGGTGGAAACTTAGTACCCAAATGAGCCACAGGGACGTTAGAAAGAACTTTATCAGTGTCAGAGTAGTTAACAGATGGAATGCATTAGGCAGTGATGTGGTGGAGGCTGACTCTATACACAGTTTCAAATGTAGATATGATAAGAGCCCAGTAGGCTCAGGAATCTGTACATCAGTTGATTGACAGTTGAGAGGCGGGACCAAAGAGCCAGAGCTCAACCCCCGCATGCACAACTAGGTGAGTACACACATACACACACACCAGGAGAAGTCGACATAATGGATTTGCAGGTTTGGAATCAGGATGCTAAACTGATAATTATAAATGCCTACAGCCCACCAGCAAGCAACACATGGACAAAGGAGGAACTGGATGACAAACGAGAGGGCTTCATAATGGTCATGAGAGAGATTATGGTAAAACAAATAGAGACAAATCACGATAGTTAGTACTGGATAACTTCAATTTGAAAGCAATAGACTGGGAGGCCCACGAAGCAAGAAAGGAGGACATTTGGACAGGCCAATTTGTAAACCTCATTCTGGAGACATTGATGTATCAACGCGTCAAGCAGGCCACAAGAATGAGGGAAGGGGATGTTCCGTCAGTAATGGATCTAATATTCACCATAAAAGAAGAAGAGATAGGGAGCCGGTCGGCCGAGCGGACAGCATGCTGGACTTGTTATCCTGGGTTCGATCCCAGGCGCCGGCGAGAAACAATGGGCAGAGTTTCTTTAATACCCTATTATTAGATATCATCATTACCTAGCCTCAGAACTTTACATTTATCAGCATTAAACTGCATTTCCCAATCATTTGACCATTTCAAAACCCTATCTAGATCAACTTGAAGTGATAGTGAGTCCTCCTCCGAATTAATTTCCCTACCGATTTTCGTATCATCGGCAAATTTGCAAATGTTGCTACTCAAACCTGAATCTAAATGATTTATATATATTATAAACAACAGAGGTCTCAGGACAGAGCCCTGAGGTACTCCACTAACAACATTATCCCACTCTGACTTAACCCCATTTATACAAACTCTCTGTTTCCATTGGAATAGCCATGCCCTAATCCAACTTAATATAGCATCCCCAATACCATGAGCTTCTATTTTTTTAATTAGTCTTTCATGTGGCACTGTATCAAAAGCTTTGCTAAAGTCAAGGTACACAACATCACAATCCTTACCACTATCAACTGCCTCAACTATGCTGGAATAAAAAGTTAGCAAATTTGTTAAACATGAACGACCATTTCTAAAACCATGTTGCGACTCATTTATTAATTTATGTTTTTCAAGATGGAGACGAATTGTATTTGCAATTATTGATTCAAGTAACTTTCCCACAATAGACGTTAGGCTAATTGGCCGATAGTTTGACGCAAGTGATCTATCTCCTTTCTTAAAAATTGGTACAACATTAGCTACCTTCCATGACTCTGGCACTCTGCCTGACTCTATTGATTTATTAAATATGGTAGACAGTGACTCGGAAAGCTCCTCTTTGCATTCTTTAAGCACCCTGGCAAAAACTTCATCCGGCCCAGGGGATTTGTTTGGTTTTAGTTTTTCTAATTGTTTAATTACATCCTCCTTGGTAACTGCTAAACTAGTCAACCTGTCCTCATCCCCACCCACATAGACTTGTTCGGCTGAAGGCATATTGTTAAGTTCTTCTCTAGTAAATACAGATATAAAATATTTGTCAAAAATACTACTCATCTTGTCATTATCCGTTATTTGACCTGTCTCAGATTTTAATGGACCTATCCTTTCCCTAGTCTTAGTTCGATATAACTGAAAAAACCCTTTAGGATTTGACTTTGCTTGCTCTGCTATGCGAACTTCATAGTTTCTTTTTGCTTTCCTAATTTATTTTTTAACATTTCTAACCAGTTGTATGAATTCCTGTTCTAACCTGACTTCCCCATTCGTAATCCTTTTGTACCAAGCTCTCTTTTTACCTATAAGGTTCTTTAAATTATTTGTTATCCACTTTGGGTCATTAGTATTCGATCTATTCAATTTGTATGGTATACTACTTTCCTGTGCTTTGTTTAGAATATTCTTAAACAAGTTATATATTAAATCCACATCAAAATCCCCTTTTACGTCACAGATCGCTGGGTTCATGTCTCCCTCTAAGACCGGCCCACACCCCATACCCAAGACTTTCCAATCTATTTGACCCAAAAAATTTCTTAGGCTATTAAAATCAGCTTTTCGAAAATCTGGCAATTTAACAGAATTTTCTCCTACAGGTCTATTCCATTCTATGCTAAATCTGATTACTTTGTGATCACTGTTCCCTAGCTCACTCCCTATTTTGATGTCATTAATTTGTGTTTCCCTGTTAGTTAACACTAAATCTAAAATATTATTTTCCCGCGTTGGTTCCTTAATGTGTTGCGTAAGAACGCAATCGTCAATTAATTCTAGAAAATCTTCTGCTTCACTATTTCCTGTTTTGTTCACCCAGTTTATTCGACTAAAATAAAAGTCACCCATGATATAAATACTGTTAGATCTAGATGCTCTAGATATTTCATCCCACAGATGCTTTGCTTCCATTCTGTCTAAATTTGGTGGCCTATATATAACCCCTATTAAAATATTTGCTTTTTCGTTTTATTCTATCCAAATAGTTTCTGTGTGTGGCTCAGTTTTGATTCCCTCTTTGAGACTACATTTCAAATTGGCCCTAACATATATTACTACTCCCCCTCCACGTCTAATATATCTATCTGTGTGAAATAGTTTAAATCCGTTTTTGTGATATTCAGCTTATTGTTCTCTATTTTCTACATTCATCCACGTTTCGGTAATTGCAATAATATCTATTTTTTCTGTGCAGACAAGATCATTTAATTCGTTAATTTTATTTCTTAGACTTCTACTGTTAGTGTAATATACCCTAAGTGAATTGTTATTTTGAGGCCCTTCTCTTTCCCTGATCATTTTGCCAATTCCTTTCTCCTACAAACACATACTTTTATTACCTCCTTCCTCCAAATCAATTCCCATACCTGTATCTACTAACAGTTTCAACCCAAACAAACACCTCTAACCACTTCTTCCAACGAGTTCGCAACAGCATCTTCCAACGAGTTCGCAACAGCAATATCTATATTAAGCTGGATTAGGGCATGGCTGTACCAAAGGAAACAGAGTTAGTATTAATGGAGTCAAGTCAGAGTGGGAAAATGTTGTAAGTGGAGTGCCTCAAGGCTCTGTCCTGGGACCTCTGTTGTTTATAATATATATGAATGATTTAGATTCAGGTTTGAGTAGCAACATTTGGAAATTTGCCGATGATACGAAAATCGGTAAGGAAATTAATTCGGAGGATGACTCACTATCACTTCAAGTTGATCTAGATAGGGTTTTGAAATGGTCGAAGGATTGGCAGATGCAGTTTAATGCTGATAAATGTAAAGTTCTGAGATTAGGTAATGATGATAGGGATAGATACGAGCTAGATGGTGTTGAGATTGCGAAGTCGAATTGCGAAATGGATTTGGGAGTTATGATTAGTATGAATTTAAAACAAAAGGATCAATGCATAAATGTTCGTAATAAGGCAAATCGGACACTTGGATTTATTAATCGCAGCGTTAGTAACAAGACACCTGGTGTGGCTCTCAAGTTATATCTTGCTCTAGTTTGGCCCGATTTAGATTATGCAGTGCAGTTTTGGTCGCCATATTATAGAATGGATATAAATTCACTTGAACGTGTCCAGCGTAGGATGACTAAGTTAATTCCCCGAATTAGAAATCTTTCATATGAAGAAAGATTAACAAAGCTTAAGTTGCATTCACTGGAAAAGCGAAGAGTTAGAGGTGACATGATAGAGGTTTACAAGTGGGTGAATGGACATAACAAAGGGAATATTAATAGGGTATTAAAAGTATCAACACAAGACAGAACACGAAACAATGGGTAAAAATTGGATAAGTTTAGATTTAGGAAAGACTTGGGTAAATACTGGTTCAGTAACAGGGTTGTTGATTTGTGGAACCAATTGCCGCGTAACATTGTGGAGGTGGGGTCCCTCGATTGTTTCAAGCATGGGTTGGACATGTATATGAGTGGGATTGGGTGGTTATAAATAGGAGCTGCCTCGTATGGGCCAATAGGCCTTCTGCAGTTGCCTTTGTTCTTATGTTATGTATGTTCACCCACTTGTGAACCTCTATCATGTCACCCCTAACTCTTCGCCTTTCCAGTGAATGCAACTTAAGCTTTGTTAATCTTTCTTCATATGAAAGATTTCTAATTTGCGGAATTAACTTAGTCATCCCACGCTGGACACGTTCAAGTGAATTTATATCTATTCTATAATATTGCGACCAAAACTGAACTGCATAATCTAAATGGGGCCTAACTAGAACAAGATATAGCTTGAGAACCACACCAGGTGTCTTGTTACTAACGCTGCGATTAATAAATCCGAGTGGGCGATTTGCCTTATTACGAATATTTATGCATTGATCCTTTTGTTTTAAATTCTTACAAATCATAACTCCCAGATCCCTTTCGCAATCCGACTTCGCAATCTCAACACCATCTACCTCGTATCTTGTAACTCTATCATCATTACCTAGCCTCAGAACTTTGCATTTATCAGCATTAAACTGCATTTCCCAATCCTTTGACCATTTCAAAACCCTATCTAGATCAACTTGAAGTGATAGTGAGTCCTCCTCCGAATTAATTTCCCTACCGATTTTCGTATCATCGGCAAATTTGCAAATGGTGCTACTCAAACCTGAATCTAAATGATTTATATATATTATAAACCACACAGGTCCCAGGACAGAGCCCTAAGGTACTCCACTAACAACATTATCCCACTCTGACTTAACCCCATTTATACTAACTCTCTGTTTCCTTTGGAATAGCCATGCCCTAATCCAACTTAATATAGCATCCCCAATACCATGAGCTTCTATTTTTTTAATTAGTCTTTCATGTGGCACTGTATCAAAAGCTTTGCTAAAGTCAAGGTACACAACATCACAATCCTTACCACTATCAACTGTCTCAACTATGCTGAAATAAAAAGTTAGCAAATTTGTTAAACATGAATGGCCATTTGTAAAACCATGTTGCGACTCATTTATTAATTTATGTTTTTCAAGCTGGAGACGAATTGTATTTGCAATTATTGATTCAAGTAACTTTCCCACAATAGACGTTAGGCTAAGTGGCCGATAGTTTGACGCAAGTGATCTATCTCCTTTCTTAAAAATTGGTACAACATTAGCTACCTTCCATGACTCTGGCACTCTGCCTGACTCTATTGATTTATTAAATATGGTAGACAGTGACTCGGAAAGCTCCTCTTTGCGTTCTTTAACTTTGAGATAGGGGAAACAGGTTAAGGGTTTGCTATCCCGGAGCTGGCATTGGTGATATTATAAACAACATGAATGATATTATGGCTGGTAATGGGAACAATCCCATTATTTGCATTAGCGTGGGAGGAAATGATGTTGGTCGAGTCAGGAGTGAGGAACTGATTCAGAGGTATAAAAAAGCCATAGAGTTAGTTAGGAGCAAGGGAGGAATCCCGATCATATGTGGCATTCTTCCAAGAAAGGGAGTGGGAAATGAATGGATATCGAGGGCACTTGGTGTCAATTGCCGGCTGGAAAGATATTGCAAATCAAATGCAATATCTTTCATAGACAACTGGGAACACTTCTATGGAAGAAATGAAATGTATGCTCGTGATGGGGTGCATCTATCGAGAGCTGGGGTTGTTGCTGTTGCGAACTCGCTAGAAGAAGTGGTTAGAGGTGTTTGTTTGGGTTTAAACTGTTAGTAGATAGAGGTATGGGAATTGATTTGGAGGAAGGAGGTAATAAAAGTATGTGTTTGTGGGAGAAAGGAATTGGCAAAACGATCAGGGAAAGAGAAGGTCCGCAAAATAACAATTCACTTAGGGTATATTACACTAACAGTAGAAGTCTAAGAAATAAAATTAACGAATTAAATGCTCTTGTCTGCACAGAAAAAATAGATATTATTGCACTTACCGAAACGTGGATGAATGTAGTAAATAGAGAACTATTAGCTGAATATCAAATATATGGATTTAAACTATTTCACACAGATAGATATATTAGACGAGGAGGTGGAGTAGCCATATATGTTAGGGACAATTTGAAATGTAGTCTCAAAGAGGGAATCAAAACAGAGCCACACACAGAAACTATTTGGATTGAATTAAACGAAAAAGCTAATAATATTATAATAGGAGTAATATATAGGCCACCAAATTTAGACAGAATGGAAGCAAAGCATCTATGGGATGAAATATCTAGAGCATCTAGATCCAACAGTATTTATGTCATGGGTGACTTTAATTTTAGCGGAATAAACTGGTTGAACAAAACAGGGAATAGTGAAGCAGAAGATTTTCTAGAATTAATTGACGATTGCTTTCTTACGCAACACATTAAGGAACCAACACGGGAAAATAATATTTTAGATTTAGTGTTAACTAACAGGGAAACGCAAATTAATGACATCGAAATAGGGAGTGAGCTAGGGAGCAGTGATCACAAAGAAATCAGATTTAGCATAGAATGGAATAGACCAGTAGGAGAAAATTCTGTTAAAGTGCCAGATTTTCGAAAAGCTGATTTTAATAGCCTAAGAAATTTTTTGGGTCAAATTGATTGGAAAAGCTTGGGTATGGGGTGTGGGCCGGTCTTGGAGCGAGACATGAACCCAGCGATAGGTGACTTAAATGGGGATTTCGATGTGGATTCAATATATTACTTATTTAAGAATATTCTAAACAAAGCACAGGAACGTAGTATACCATACAAATTGAATAGATCGTATACTAATGACCCAAAGTGGATAACAAAGAATTTGAAGAACCTTATAGGTAAAAAGAGAGCTTGGTACAAAAGGATTAAAAATGGGGAGGTCACTTTAGAACAGGAATTAACATAAGAACATAAGAACAAAGGTAACTGCAGAAGGCCTATTGGCCCATACGAGGCAGCTATATATAACCACCCAATCCCACTCATATACTTGTCCAACCCGTGCTTGAAACAATCGAGGGACCCCACCTCCACAATTTTACGCGGCAATTGGTTCCACAAATCAAGAACCCTGTTACTGAACCAGTATTTACCCAAGTCTTTCCTAAATCTAAACTTATCCAATTTATATCCATTGTTTCGTGTTCTGTCCTGTGTTGATACTTTTAATACCCTATTAATATCCCCCCGGTTATGTCCATTCATCCACTTGTAAACCTCTATCATGTCACCCCTAACTCTTCGCCTTTCCAGTGAATGCAACTTAAGCTTTGTTAATCTTTCTTCATATGAAAGATTTCTAATTTGGGGAATTAACTTAGTCATCCTACGCTGGACACGTTCAAGTGAATTTATATCCATTCTATAATATGGCGACCAAAACTGAACTGCATAATCTAAATGGGGCCTAACTAGAGCAAGATATAGCTTGAGAACCACACCAGGTGTCTTGTTACCAACGCTGCGATTAATAAATCCAAGTGTCCGATTTGCCTTATTACGAACATTTATGCATTGATCCTTTTGTTTTAAATTCTTACTAATCATAACTCCCAGATCCCTTTCGCAATCCGACTTCGCAATCACAACACCATCTAGCTCGTATCTTGTAACTCTATCATCATTACCTAACCTCAGAACTTTACATTTATCAGCATTAAACTGCATCTGCCAATCCTTTGACCATTTCAAAACCCTATCTAGATCAACTTGAAGTGATAGTGAGTCCTCCTCCGAATTAATTTCCCTACCGATTTTCGTATCATCGGCAAATTTGCAAATGTTGCTACTCAAACCTGAATCTAAATCATTTATATATATTATAAACAACAGAGGTCCCAGGACAGAGCCTTGAGGCACTCCACTTACAACATTTTCCCACTCTGACTTGATTCCATTTATACTAACTCTCTGTTTCCTTTGGTATAGCCATGCCCTAATCCAGCTTAATATAGCACCCCCAATACCATGAGACTCTATTTTTTTAATCAGTCTTTCATGTGGCACTGTATCAAAAGCTTTGCTAAAGTCAAGGTATACAACATCGCAATCCTTACCACTATCAACTGCCTCAACAATGCTAGAATAAAAAGATAACAAATTTGTTAAACATGAACGGCCATTTATAAAACCATGTTGCGACTCAATTATTAATTTATGTTTTTCAAGATGAAGACGAATTTTATTTGCTATTATAGATTCGAGTAACTTTCCCACAATAGACGTTAGGCTAATTGGTCGATAGTTAGACGCAAGTGATCTATCTCCTTTCTTAAAAACTGGTATCATAAGAACATAAGAACATAAGAACAAAGGTAACTGCAGAAGGCCTATTGGCCCATACGAGGCAGCTCCTATTCTATAACCACCCAATCCCACTCATATACTTGTCCAACCCGTGCTTGAAACAATCGAGGGACCCCACCTCCATAATGTTACGCGGCAATTGGTTCCACAAATCAACAACCCTGTTACTGAACCAGTATTTACCCAAGTCTTTCCTAAATCTAAACTTATCCAATTTATACCCATTGTTTCGTGTTCTGTCCTGTGTTGATACTTTTAATACCCTATTAATATCCCCCCGGGTTTGTCCATTCATCCACTTGTAAACCTCTATCATGTCACCCCTAACTCTTCGCCTTTCCAGTGAATGCAACTTAAGCTTTGTTAATCTTTCTTCATATGAAAGATTTCTAATTTGGGGAATTAACTTAGTCATCCTACGCTGGACACGTTCAAGTGAATTTATATCCATTCTATAATATGGCGACCAAAACTGAACTGCATAATCTAAATGGGGCCTAACTAGAGCAAGATATAGCTTGAGAACCACACCAGGTGTCTTGTTACTAACGCTGCGATTAATAAATCCAAGTGTCCGATTTGCCTTATTACGAACATTTATGCATTGATCTTTTTGTTTTAAATTCTTACTAATCATAACTCCCAGATCCCTTTCGCAATCCGACTTCGCAATCACAACACCATCTAGCTCGTATCTTGTAACTCTATCATCATTACCTAACCTCAGAACTTTACATTTATCAGCATTAAACTGCATCTGCCAATCCTTTGACCATTTCAAAACCCTATCTAGATCAACTTGAAGTGATAGTGAGTCCTCCTCCGAATTAATTTCCCTACCGATTTTCGTATCATCGGCAAATTTGCAAATGTTGCTACTCAAACCTGAATCTAAATCATTTATATATATTATAAACAACAGAGGTCCCAGGACAGAGCCTTGAGGCACTCCACTTACAACATTTTCCCACTCTGACTTGATTCCATTTATACTAACTCTCTGTTTCCTTTGGTATAGCCATGCCCTAATCCAGCTTAATATAGCACCCCCAATACCATGAGACTCTATCTTTTTAATCAGTCTTTCATGTGGCACTGTATCAAAAGCTTTGCTAAAGTCAAGGTATACAACATCGCAATCCTTACCACTATCAACTGCCTCAACAATGCTAGAATAAAAAGATAACAAATTTGTTAAACATGAACGGCCATTTATAAAACCATGTTGCGACTCAATTATTAAATTATGTTTTTCAAGATGAAGACGAATTTTATTTGCTATTATAGATTCGAGTAACTTTCCCACAATAGACGTTAGGCTAATTGGTCGATAGTTAGACGCAAGTGATCTATCTCCTTTCTTAAAAACTGGTATCACATTAGCAACTTTCCAAAACTCTGGCACTCTGCCTGACTCTATTGATTTATTAAATATGGTTGACAGTGGGTCACAAAGCTCCTCTTTGCATTCTTTAAGCACCCTGGCAAACACTTCATCCGGCCCTGGGGATTTGTTTGGTTTGAGTTTTACTATTTGTTTAAGAACATCCTCCCTGGTAACTGTTAAACTCGTCAACCTGTCCTCGTCCCCACCCACATAGACTTGTTCGGCTGAAGGCATATTGTTAAGTTCCTCTTTAGTAAATACAGATACAAAATATTTATTAAAAATACTACTCATCTCTTCATCACTATCTGTTATTTGACCTGTCTCAGTTTTTAATGGACCTATCCTTTCCCTAGTCTTAGTACGATATAACTGAAAAAACCCTTTAGGATTTGTCTTTGCTTGCCCTGCTATGCGAACTTCATAGTTTCTTTTTGCTTTCCTTATCTCTTTTTTAACATTTCTAACCAGTTGTACGAATTCCTGTTCTAAAGTGACCTCCCCATTTTTAATCCTTTTGTACCAAGCTCTCTTTTTACCTATAAGGTTCTTCAAATTCTTTGTTATCCACTTTGGGTCATTAGTATTCGATCTATTCAATTTGTATGGTATACTACGTTCCTGTGCTTTGTTTAGAATATTCTTAAATAAGTTATATATTGAATCCACATCGAAATCCCCATTTAAGTCACCTATCGCTGGGTTCATGTCTCGCTCCAAGACCGGCCCACACCCCATACCCAAGACTTTCCAATCAATTTGACCCAAAAAATTTCTTAGGCTATTAAAATCAGCTTTACGAAAATCTGGCACTTTAACAGAATTTTCTCCTACTGGTCTATTCCATTCTATGCTAAATCTGATTTCTTTGTGATCACTGCTCCCTAGCTCACTCCCTATTTCGATGTCATTAATTTGCGTTTCCCTGTTAGTTAACACTAAATCTAAAATATTATTTTCCCGTGTTGGTTCCTTAATGTGTTGCGTAAGAAAGCAATCGTCAATTAATTCTAGAAAATCTTCTGCTTCACTATTCCCTGTTTTGTTCAACCAGTTTATTCCGCTAAAATTAAAGTCACCCATGACATAAATACTGTTAGATTTAGATGCTCTAGATATTTCATCCCATAGATGCTTTGCTTCCATTCTGTCTAAATTTGGTGGCCTATATATTACTCCTATTATAATATTATTAGCTTTTTCGTTTAATTCAATCCAAATAGTTTCTGTGTGTGGCTCTGTTTTGATTCCCTCTTTGAGACTACATTTCAAATTGTCCCTAACATATATGGCTACTCCACCTCCTCGTCTAATATATCTATCTGTGTGAAATAGTTTAAATCCATATATTTGATATTCAGCTAATAGTTCTCTATTTTCTACATTCATCCACGTTTCGGTAAGTGCAATAATATCTATTTTTTCTGTGCAGACAAGAGCATTTAATTCGTTAATTTTATTTCTTAGACTTCTACTGTTAGTGTAATATACCCTAAGTGAATTGTTATTTTGCGGACCTTCTCTTTCCCTGGTCGTTTTGCCAATTCCTTTCTCCCACAAACACATACTTTTATTACCTCCTTCCTCCAAATCAATTCCCATACCTCTATCTACTAACAGTTTAAACCCAAACAAACACCTCTAACCACTTCTTCTAACGAGTTCGCAACAGCAACAACCCCAGCTCTCGATAGATGCACCCCATCACGAGCATACATTTCATTTCTTCCATAGAAGAGTTCCCAGTTGTCTATGAAAGATATTGCATTTGATTTGCAATATCTTTCCAGCCGGCAATTGACACCAAGTGCCCTCGATATCCATTCATTTCCCACTCCCTTTCTTGGAAGAATGCCACATATGATCGGGATTCCTCCCTTGCTCCTAACTAACTCTATGGCTGTTTTATACCTCTGAATCAGTTCCTCACTCCTAACTCGACCAACATCACATTAGCAACTTTCCAAAACTCTGGCACTCTGCCTGACTCTATTGATTTATTAAATATGGTTGACAGTGGGTCACAAAGCTCCTCTTTGCATTCTTTAAGCACCCTAGCAAACACTTCATCCGGCCCTGGGGATTTGTTTGGTTTGAGTTTTACTATTTGTTTAAGAACATCCTCCCTGGTAACTGCTAAACTCGTCAACCTGTCCTCGTCCCCACCCACATAGACTTGTTCGGCTGAAGGCATATTGTTAAGTTCCTCTTTAGTAAATACAGATACAAAATATTTATTAAAAATACTACTCATCTCTTCATCACTATCTGTTATTTGACCTGTCTCAGTTTTTAATGGACCTATCCTTTCCCTAGTCTTAGTACGATATAACTGAAAAAACCCTTTAGGATTTGTCTTTGCTTGCCCTGCTATGCGAACTTCATAGTTTCTTTTTGCTTTCCTTATCTCTTTTTTAACATTTCTAACCAGTTGTACGAATTCCTGTTCTAAAGTGACCTCCCCATTTTTAATCCTTTTGTACCAAGCTCTCTTTTTACCTATAAGGTTCTTCAAATTCTTTGTTATCCACTTTGGGTCATTAGTATACGATCTATTCAATTTGTATGGTATACTACGTTCCTGTGCTTTGTTTAGAATATTCTTAAATAAGTTATATATTGAATCCACATCGAAATCCCCATTTAAGTCACCTATCGCTGGGTTCATGTCTCGCTCCAAGACCGGCCCACACCCCATACCCAAGCCTTTCCAATCAATTTGACCCAAAAAATTTCTTAGGCTATTAAAATCAGCTTTTCGAAAGTCTGGCACTTTAACAGAATTTTCTCCTACTGGTCTATTCCATTCTATGCTAAATCTGATTTCTTTGTGATCACTGCTCCCTAGCTCACTCCCTATTTCGATGTCATTAATTTGCGTTTCCCTGTTAGTTAACACTAAATCTAAAATATTATTTTCCCGTGTTGGTTCCTTAATGTGTTGCGTAAGAAAGCAATCGTCAATTAATTCTAGAAAATCTTCTGCTTCACTATTCCCTGTTTTGTTCAACCAGTTTATTCCGCTAAAATTAAAGTCACCCATGACATAAATACTGTTAGATCTAGATGCTCTAGATATTTCATCCCATAGATGCTTTGCTTCCATTCTGTCTAAATTTGGTGGCCTATATATTACTCCTATTATAATATTATTAGCTTTTTCGTTTAATTCAATCCAAATAGTTTCTGTGTGTGGCTCTGTTTTGATTCCCTCTTTGAGACTACATTTCAAATTGTCCCTAACATATATGGCTACTCCACCTCCTCGTCTAATATATCTATCTGTGTGAAATAGTTTAAATCCATATATTTGATATTCAGCTAATAGTTCTCTATTTTCTACATTCATCCACGTTTCGGTAAGTGCAATAATATCTATTTTTTCTGTGCAGACAAGAGCATTTAATTCGTTAATTTTATTTCTTAGACTTCTACTGTTAGTGTAATATACCCTAAGTGAATTGTTATTTTGCGGACCTTCTCTTTCCCTGATCGTTTTGCCAATTCCTTTCTCCCACAAACACATACTTTTATTACCTCCTTCCTCCAAATCAATTCCCATACCTCTATCTACTAACAGTTTAAACCCAAACAAACACCTCTAACCACTTCTTCTAGCGAGTTCGCAACAGCAACAACCCCAGCTCTCGATAGATGCACCCCATCACGAGCATACATTTCATTTCTTCCATAGAAGTGTTCCCAGTTGTCTATGAAAGATATTGCATTTGATTTGCAATATCTTTCCAGCCGGCAATTGACACCAAGTGCCCTCGATATCCATTCATTACCCACTCCCTTTCTTGGAAGAATGCCACATATGATCGGGATTCCTCCCTTGCTCCTAACTAACTCTATGGCTGTTTTATACCTCTGAATCAGTTCCTCACTCCTGACTCGACCAACATCATTTCCTCCCACGCTAATGCAAATAATGGGATTGTTCCCTTTACCAGCCATAATATCATTCATGTTGTTTATAATATCACCAATGCCAGCTCCGGGATAGCAAACCCTTAACCTGTTCCCCCTATCTCTAGCACAAAACGTTCTATCCAAATACCTTATCTGGGAATCTCCCACAACTAATGTTTGCTTAGGTACTTCCTTTACTTTCTGAGGGGCCTGCGCTTCCTTTCTCTTCGTTGCTTTCCCTTTTGCGCGATCCACAGTCTCTC
Organism: Procambarus clarkii; assembly: GCF_040958095.1. Classification (NCBI taxonomy): domain Eukaryota; kingdom Metazoa; phylum Arthropoda; class Malacostraca; order Decapoda; family Cambaridae; genus Procambarus; species Procambarus clarkii. The sequence continues at coordinate 1,798,563 of NC_091211.1, forward strand.
CACAGCACTCGTCCTCCAAAACGTCAAATAAATTTGAAGTTGCTATGGCGTTTGAAGGCGGCTTAATCAAAGTCTTCTTAAGGCCCCTGTCTTTCGCAACTCTCCAAGACGAGGTCCCTTTACTGCTGGTCTCCTCCTTCGTTACTTCTCGTTGTTTTTTAAGCTGACGCACCTCCTCCCGCAGAGAGTCCAACTCTGTCCTCAGGGCTCCCACTAGAGTCACCAGGTCCTTCACTACAACTTCCAATTCGTACAACTGGTTAGAAATGTTAAAAAAGAGATAAGGAAAGCAAAAAGAAACTATGAAGTTCGCATAGCAGGGCAAGCAAAGACAAATCCTAAAGGGTTTTTTCAGTTATATCGTACTAAGACTAGGGAAAGGATAGGTCCATTAAAAACTGAGACAGGTCAAATAACAGATAGTGATGAAGAGATGAGTAGTATTTTTAATAAATATTTTGTATCTGTATTTACTAAAGAGGAACTTAACAATATGCCTTCAGCCGAACAAGTCTATGTGGGTGGGGACGAGGACAGGTTGACGAGTTTAGCAGTTACCAGGGAGGATGTTCTTAAACAAATAAGAACATAAGAACATAAGAACAAAGGTAACTGCAGAAGGCCTATTGGCCCATACGAGGCAGCTCCTATTCTATAACCACCCAATCCCACTCATATACTTGTCCAACCCGTGCTTGAAACAATCGAGGGACCCCACCTCCACAATGTTACGCGGCAATTGGTTCCACAAATCAACAACCCTGTTACTGAACCAGTATTTACCCAAGTCTTTCCTAAATCTAAACTTATCCAATTTATATCCATTGTTTCGTGTTCTGTCCTGTGTTGATACTTTTAATACCCTATTAATATCCCCCCGGTTATGTCCATTCATCCACTTGTAAACCTCTATCATGTCACCCCTAACTCTTCGCCTTTCCAGTGAATGCAACTTAAGCTTTGTTAATCTTTCTTCATATGAAAGATTTCTAATTTGGGGAATTAACTTAGTCATCCTACGCTGGACACGTTCAAGTGAATTTATATCCATTCTATAATATGGCGACCAAAACAGAACTGCATAATCTAAATGGGGCCTAACTAGAGCAAGATATAGCTTGAGAACCACACCAGGTGTCTTGTTACTAACGCTGCGATTAATAAATCCAAGTGTCCGATTTGCCTTATTACGAACATTTATGCATTGATCCTTTTGTTTTAAATTCTTACTAATCATAACTCCCAGATCCCTTTCGCAATCCGACTTCGCAATCACAACACCATCTAGCTCGTATCTTGTAACTCTATCATCATTACCTAACCTCAGAACTTTACATTTATCAGCATTAAACTGCATCTGCCAATCCTTTGACCATTTCAAAACCCTATCTAGATCAACTTGAAGTGATAGTGAGTCCTCCTCCGAATTAATTTCCCTACCGATTTTCGTATCATCGGCAAATTTGCAAATGTTGCTACTCAAACCTGAATCTAAATCATTTATATATATTATAAACAACAGAGGTCCCAGGACAGAGCCTTGAGGCACTCCACTTACAACATTTTCCCACTCTGACTTGATTCCATTTATACTAACTCTCTGTTTCCTTTGGTATAGCCATGCCCTAATCCAGCTTAATATAGCACCCATAATACCATGAGACTATATTTTTTTAATCAGTCTTTCATGTGGCACTGTATCAAAAGCTTTGCTAAAGTCAAGGTATACAACATCGCAATCCTTACCACTATCAACTGCCTCAACAATGCTAGAATAAAAAGATAACAAATTTGTTAAACATGAACGGCCATTTATAAAACCATGTTGCGACTCAATTATTAATTTATGTTTTTCAAGATGAAGACGAATTTTATTTGCTATTATAGATTCGAGTAACTTTCCCACAATAGACGTTAGGCTAATTGGTCGATAGTTAGACGCAAGTGATCTATCTCCTTTCTTAAAAACTGGTATCACATTAGCAACTTTCCAAAACTCTGGCACTCTGCCTGACTCTATTGATTTATTAAATATGGTTGACAGTGGGTCACAAAGCTCCTCTTTGCATTCTTTAAGCACCCTAGCAAACACTTCATCCGGCCCTGGGGATTTGTTTGGTTTGAGTTTTACTATTTGTTTAAGAACATCCTCCCTGGTAACTGCTAAACTCGTCAACCTGTCCTCGTCCCCACCCACATAGACTTGTTCGGCTGAAGGCATATTGTTAAGTTCCTCTTTAGTAAATACAGATACAAAATATTTATTAAAAATACTACTCATCTCTTCATCACTATCTGTTATTTGACCTGTCTCAGTTTTTAATGGACCTATCCTTTCCCTAGTCTTAGTACGATATAACTGAAAAAACCCTTTAGGATTTGTCTTTGCTTGCCCTGCTATGCGAACTTCATAGTTTCTTTTTGCTTTCCTTATCTCTTTTTTAACATTTCTAACCAGTTGTACGAATTCCTGTTCTAAAGTGACCTCCCCATTTTTAATCCTTTTGTACCAAGCTCTCTTTTTACCTATAAGGTTCTTCAAATTCTTTGTTATCCACTTTGGGTCATTAGTATACGATCTATTCAATTTGTATGGTATACTACGTTCCTGTGCTTTGTTTAGAATATTCTTAAATAAGTTATATATTGAATCCACATCGAAATCCCCATTTAAGTCACCTATCGCTGGGTTCATGTCTCGCTCCAAGACCGGCCCACACCCCATACCCAAGCCTTTCCAATCAATTTGACCCAAAAAATTTCTTAGGCTATTAAAATCAGCTTTTCGAAAATCTGGCACTTTAACAGAATTTTCTCCTACTGGTCTATTCCATTCTATGCTAAATCTGATTTCTTTGTGATCACTGCTCCCTAGCTCACTCCCTATTTCGATGTCATTAATTTGCGTTTCCCTGTTAGTTAACACTAAATCTAAAATATTATTTTCCCGTGTTGGTTCCTTAATGTGTTGCGTAAGAAAGCAATCGTCAATTAATTCTAGAAAATCTTCTGCTTCACTATTCCCTGTTTTGTTCAACCAGTTTATTCCGCTAAAATTAAAGTCACCCATGACATAAATACTGTTAGATCTAGATGCTCTAGATATTTCATCCCATAGATGCTTTGCTTCCATTCTGTCTAAATTTGGTGGCCTATATATTACTCCTATTATAATATTATTAGCTTTTTCGTTTAATTCAATCCAAATAGTTTCTGTGTGTGGCTCTGTTTTGATTCCCTCTTTGAGACTACATTTCAAATTGTCCCTAACATATATGGCTACTCCACCTCCTCGTCTAATATATCTATCTGTGTGAAATAGTTTAAATCCATATATTTGATATTCAGCTAATAGTTCTCTATTTTCTACATTCATCCACGTTTCGGTAAGTGCAATAATATCTATTTTTTCTGTGCAGACAAGAGCATTTAATTCGTTAATTTTATTTCTTAGACTTCTACTGTTAGTGTAATATACCCTAAGTGAATTGTTATTTTGCGGACCTTCTCTTTCCCTGATCGTTTTGCCAATTCCTTTCTCCCACAAACACATACTTTTATTACCTCCTTCCTCCAAATCAATTCCCATACCTCTATCTACTAACAGTTTAAACCCAAACAAACACCTCTAACCACTTCTTCTAGCGAGTTCGCAACAGCAACAACCCCAGCTCTCGATAGATGCACCCCATCACGAGCATACATTTCATTTCTTCCATAGAAGTGTTCCCAGTTGTCTATGAAAGATATTGCATTTGATTTGCAATATCTTTCCAGCCGGCAATTGACACCAAGTGCCCTCGATATCCATTCATTTCCCACTCCCTTTCTTGGAAGAATGCCACATATGATCGGGATTCCTCCCTTGCTCCTAACTAACTCTATGGCTGTTTTATACCTATGAATCAGTTCCTCACTCCTGACTCGACCAACATCATTTCCTCCCACGCTAATGCAAATAATGGGATTGTTCCCATTACCAGCCATAATATCATTCATGTTGTTTATAATATCACCAATGCCAGCTCCGGGATAGCAAACCCTTAACCTGTTCCCCCTATCTCTAGCACAAAACGTTCTATCCAAATACCTTATCTGGGAATCTCCCACAACTAATGTTTGCTTAGGTACTTCCTTTACTTTCTGAGGGGCCTGCGCTTCCTTTCTCTTCGTTGCTTTCCCTTTTGCGCGATCCACAGTCTCTCCACAGCACTCGTCCTCCAAATAGTAAAACTCAAACCAAACAAATCCCCAGGGCCGGATGAAGTGTTTGCTAGGGTGCTTAAAGAATGCAAAGAGGAGCTTTGTGACCCACTGTCAACCATATTTAATAAATCAATAGAGTCAGGCAGAGTGCCAGAGTTTTGGAAAGTTGCTAATGTGATACCAGTTTTTAAGAAAGGAGATAGATCACTTGCGTCTAACTATCGACCAATTAGCCTAACGTCTATTGTGGGAAAGTTACTCGAATCTATAATAGCAAATAAAATTCGTCTTCATCTTGAAAACATAAATTAATAATTGAGTCGCAACATGGTTTTATAAATGGCCGTTCATGTTTAACAAATTTGTTATCTTTTTATTCTAGCATTGTTGAGGCAGTTGATAGTGGTAAGGATTGCGATGTTGTATACCTTGACTTTAGCAAAGCTTTTGATACAGTGCCACATGAAAGACTGATTAAAAAAATAGAGTCTCATGGTATTGGGGGTGCTATATTAAGCTGGATTAGGGCATGGCTATACCAAAGGAAACAGAGAGTTAGTATAAATGGAATCAAGTCAGAGTGGGAAAATGTTGTAAGTGGAGTGCCTCAAGGCTCTGTCCTAGGACCTCTGTTGTTTATAATATATATAAATGATTTAGATTCAGGTTTGAGTAGCAACATTTGCAAATTTGCCGATGATACGAAAATCGGTAGGGAAATTAATTCGGAGGAGGACTCACTATCACTTCAAGTTGATCTAGATAGGGTTTTGAAATGGTCAAAGGATTGGCAGATGCAGTTTAATGCTGATAAATGTAAAGTTCTGAGGTTAGGTAATGATGATAGAGTTACAAGATACGAGCTAGATGGTGTTGTGATTGCGAAGTCGGATTGCGAAAGGGATCTGGGAGTTATGATTAGTAAAAATTTAAAACAAAAGGATCAATGCATAAATGTTCGTAATAAGGCAAATCGGACACTTGGATTTATTAATCGCAGCGTTAGTAACAAGACACCTGGTGTGGTTCTCAAGCTATATCTTGCTCTAGTTAGGCCCCATTTAGATTATGCAGTTCAGTTTTGGTCGCCATATTATAGAATGGATATAAATTCACTTGAACGTGTCCAGCGTAGGATGACTAAGTTAATTCCCCAAATTAGAAATCTTTCATATGAAGAAAGATTAACAAAGCTTAAGTTGCATTCACTGGAAAGGCGAAGAGTTAGGGGTGACATGATAGAGGTTTACAAGTGGATGAATGGACATAACCGGGGGGATATTAATAGGGTATTAAAAGTATCAACACAGGACAGAACACGAAACAATGGATATAAATTGGATAAGTTTAGATTTAGGAAAGACTTGGGTAAATACTGGTTCAGTAACAGGGTTGTTGATTTGTGGAACCAATTGCCGCGTAACATTGTGGAGGTGGGGTCCCTCGATTGTTTCAAGCACGGGTTGGACAAGTATATGAGTGGGATTGGGTGGTTATAGAATAGGAGCTGCCTCGTATGGGCCAATAGGCCTTCTGCAGTTACCTTTGTTCTTATGTTCTTATGTTCTTAAGCACCCTGGCAAACACTTTATCCGGCCCAGGGGATTTGTTTGGTTTTAGTTTTTCTAATTGATTAATTACATCCTCCTTGGTAACTGCTAAACTAGTCAACCTGTCCTCATCCCCACCCACATAGACTTGTTCGGCTGAAGGCATATTGTTAAGTTCTTCTTTAGTAAATACAGATATAAAATATTTGTCAAAAATACTACTCATCATGTCATTATCCGTTATTTGACCTGTCTCAGATTTTAATGGACCTATCCTTTCCCTAGTCTTAGTTCGATATAACTGAAAAAACCTTTTAGGATTTGACTTTGCTTGCTATGCGAACTTCATAGTTTCTTTTTGCTTTCCTAATTTATTTTTTAACATTTCTAACCAGTTGTATGAATTCGTGTTCTAAACTGACTTCCCCATTCTTTATCCTTTTGTACCAAGCTCTCTTTTTACCTATAAGGTTCTTTAAATTATTTGTTATCCACTTTGGTTCATTAGTATTCGATCTATTCAATATGTATGGTATACTACGTTCCTGTGCTTTGTTTAGAATATTCTGAAATAAGTTATATATTAAATCCACATCAAAATCCCCTTTTACGTCACAGCTGGGTTCATGTCTCGCTCTAAGACCGGCCCACACCCCATACCCAAGACTTTCCAATCTATTTGACCCAAAAAATTTCTTAGGCTATTAAAATCAGCTTTTCGAAATTCTGGCACTTTAACAGAATTTTCTCCTACAGATCTATTCCATTCTATGCTAAATCTGATTACTATGTGATCACTGTTCCCTAGCTCACTCTCTATTTTGATGTCATTAATTTGTGTTTCCCTGTTAGTTAACTCTAAATCTAAAATATTGTTTTCCCGCGTTGGTTCCTTAATGTGTTGCGTAAGAAAGCAATCGTCAATTAATTCTAGAAAATCTTCTGCTTCATTATTTCCTGTTTTGTTCACCCAGTTTATTCCACTAAAATAAAAGTCACCCATGACATAAATGCTATTAGATCTAGATGCTTTAGATATTTCATCCCATAGATGCTTTGCTTCCATTCTGTCTAAATTTGGTGGCCTATATATAACTCCTATTAAAATATTTGCTTTTTCGTTTTATTCTATCCAAATAGTCTCTGTGTGTGGCTCAGTTTTGATTCCCTCTTTGAGATTACATTTCAAATTGTCCCTAACATATATGGCTACTCCCCCTCCTCGTCTAATATATCTATCTGTGTGAAATAGTTTAAATCCATTTATCTGATATTCAGCTAATAGTTCTCTATTTTCTACATTCATCCACGTTTCGGTAAGTGCAATAATATCTATTTTTTTCTGTGCAGACAGGAGCATTTAATTCATTAATTTTATTTCTTAGACTTCTACTGTTAGTGTAATATATCCTAAGTGAATTGTTATTTTGAGGCCCTTTTCTTTCCCTGATCATTTTGCCAATTCTTTTCTCCCACGAACACATACTTTTATTACCTCCTTCCTCCAATTAAGGTAAATTCAGGTGGTGGAGTTAAGGTACTGGAAGGTGGTAGAGTTAGGGGTACTGGTAGGTGTTGGAGTTAGGGAACTGGGAAGTGGTGGAGTTGGGTTACTGGGAGATGGTGGAGTTATTGTACAGGGAGGTGATGGAGTTAAGGTACTAGGAGGTGGTGGAATTATAGTACAGGGTGGTGGTGGAGTTAGGGTATTGGAAGGTGGTTGGGTTAGGGGTGCTGAGAGGTAGTGGAGTTAGGGTATTGGGAGGTGGTTAGGTTAGGGAACTGGTAGGTGAGGGCTTTCGCGCAACTTGGACAAATTTTGTATCAGTAATTTTTCTTACTCTTGTGCACTGGGGACGCATGTTTTATCTGATCATTCTGGGACTGGTTTCAAAATGAGCGCCAATGTCTTTCCGTTTTCGTTCATACGCCACATGGCATCTTGGGTCAGCTTCCCATGTGGTGGGCCTATTGTTTATACGACCGAGCTTGTGACCTCTACACCCTCCTCTTGCGTCCAAAACTTGTGCACATTCCGGCTATTATCCTCAGTTATATTTGTTCCTGCATCTTTAAACACACTATATTTACTACAAGATGGATCGTGATCAAGAACAGAGCAGTTCCACGCCGAAAGCTGCGAAAGAGTCAGCCCAGAAGGATAAGATAAGTAAGGTTTACCAAAAGAACAGCATGGTGAGGCTCACACCAACAAAGTTCCAGGTTTTAGTGGAAGAATTTTCAGATATTGAGACTGAAGAAACGGACAGTGATGTAGATAGTCAACTCTTTGATACGGAAACAGCAAGTGAGGATGAATTGAATAATGAGGAGAGTGAGGATTCCGATGGGGATACCGAAACACGTACAATCCCTGCTATTCGAAACCGTGCTGAATGTAGCTATCGTACCAAATCTACCCCACCAACAAATGATGGTAATGACTGAACTACAAACAACACTCTACCACTTGTAGACAGTTTTACAGGAACACCAGGCTGACTGTACAAGTACCTACCACTCCTCTGGGATTTATACAGTTATTTCTGCCATGAAAGTTGCTTGAATTTATCGTATATGAAACAAATTTGTATGCATCACAAAACATAGAGAATGCTTCTACCAACTACGTGGAGCTTCGGAACTGGGAGGTGCTGGAGTAAAGGGTACTGGGAAGTGATAGAGTTAGAGTACTGTTAGGTACTGGAGTTAGGGTACTGGGAGGTTTTGCAGTTAGGGTACTGAGAGGTGGTGAAGTTAGGGTGCTGGGAGGTGGTGGAGTTAGGGTGCTGGGAGGTGGTGGAGTTAGGGTACTACGAGGGGCTGGAGTTAGGGTATTGGAAGGTGGTGGAGTTAAGGTACTCGGAAATGGTGGAGTTATGGTACTGGGAGGTGGTGGAGTTAGGGTACTCAGAGGTGGTGAAGTTAGGGTGCTGGGAGGTGGTGGAGTTAGGGTTCTGGGAGGTGGTGGAGTCAGGGTACTACGAGGGGCTGGAGTTAGGGTATTGGAAGGTGGTGGAGTTAAGGTACTGGGAGGTGGTGGAGTTATGGTACTGGGAGGTGGTGGAGTTATGGTACTGGGAGGTGGTGGAGTTATGGTACTGGGAGGTGGTGGAGTTATGGTACTGGGAGGTGGTATAGTTATGGTACTGGAAGGTGGTGGAGTTAAGGTACTGGGAGGTAGTGGAATTATGGTACTGGGAGGTGGTGAAGTTAGGGTGCTGGGAGGTGGTGGAGTTCTGGTACTGGGAGGGGGTGGAGTTAGGATACAGGGAGGTGGAGTTTAAGTACTAGGAGGTGGTGGAGTTAGGGTATTGGGAGGTGGTTGGGTTAAGTACTGAGAGGTGGGTGAGTTAGGGTAAATGGAGGTTGTGGAGTTAGGGTACTGGAAAGTTGCGGAGTTACGATACTGCAAGGTGGTAAAGTTAAGGTATTGGTTGGTGCTGGAATTAGGGTACAGGGAAGTGGTGGAGTTAGGTTACTGGGAGCTGGTGGAGTTAGGTTACTGGGAGCTGGTGGAGTTATTGTTCAGGGAGGTGATGAAATTATAGTACAGTGTTGTGGTGGTGTTAGGGTATTGGGAGGTGGTTTGGTTAGGGTACTGGGAGGTGGTGGAGTTAGGGTACTGGGAGGTGGTACAGTTAGGGTGCTGGAAGGTTGTGGAGTTAGGGTACTGGGAGGTGGTAGAATTAGGGTGCTGGGAGGTGGTGGAGTTAGGGTTCTGGAAAGAGGAGTTAGGGTAAATGGAGGTGGAGGAGATAGGTCATAGGTTTCAGAGTGAGGACGGAAGGAAGGAAGGCGGTATTGTTGGTTAGTTAATGGTCAACTGGCAGCAATTGGGTGGAAGGATGGAGAGTAACATCCAGTTAATGGTCAATGGGTTGCAATTAGTGGGTATGATGTAGGGGTAAACGAAGTTTATGGTCAATGGGTTGCAATTGGTCGGTAGGATGGATGGGTGTATGTAGTTATTGGCCAATGGGTTTTAATAGGTGGGTGGTGGGAAAGGGTACATGTAGTTAATGGTCAATGGGTTGCAATTTCTGAGTTGGAAGGATGGGTACATTTAGTTAATGGTCAATAGGTTGAAATTGGTGGATAGGAGGGAAGGGTACATGTAGTTAATGGTCAATAGGTTGAAATTGGTTGATAGGAGGGAAGGGTGCAAGTAGTTAATGGCCAATGGGTTGCAATTGGTGGAAAGGGAGGAAGGGTACATGTAGTTAATGATCAATGGGTTGCAATGTTTGGGTTGGAGGGATGGGTACATTTAGTAATGGTCAATAGGTTGCAGTTGGTGGGAAGGGAGGATGGATACATGTAGTTAATGGTTAATGGGTTGGAATTGGTGGACAAGAAGGATGTGTATATATATATATAATGGTCAATGGGTGGCGGTTGTTTAGGGCAATGAATTGGTGGTAATGGGAAAGGAAAATGTTACATTACTTGTGTGCTTGTTATAGGGAAGGTTTTGGATCTACACCTGTCGTTTCCTGTCTGTTCTCTATGATTATCTAAATACCTTAAAAGTTAATACATTTTATTGTTAGAAACGACTCATGTGTGACTACAAAAGTCATATCATAAAGTAAGTTTTGTTAGTGGTGCATCAGTGTGAATATTTATGTTCGTGAAAAACCACAACCGAAAACATTAATATTATGTCCAACAACTTCCATTGTGATTTTAAAAAAGATGATCATATAATTATATAAAATGTAATTGTATTTTATGTGACTGTGTAAAATGTAGTTAACTTCGGATGAGCTACACAGTTAATTATTTTATAAGTACTATTTGCCAAAACCTTTAGAATATAATAAATTATATGAAACTGGAATTTTATTTCCATTCCAAATCTGAAGTTTTGCCACCACTGGTAGATGAGACTCCATGGTGCAACCACTGGTAGTTGAGCCACTATGGTGCCACCACTGATAGGTGAGACTCAATGGTGCCACCACTGGTAGGTGAGCCACTATGGTCCCACCACTGGTAGGTGAGTCACTATGGTGCCACCACTGATAGGTGAGACTCAATGGTCCCACCACTGGTAGGTGAGACTCCATGGTGCCACCACTGGTAGTTGAGCCACTATGGTGCCACCACTGGCCGGTGAGTTCATTTCTTACCTTAAGCCTGTATGTTGAAACTGGCGTCCTGTCTCTACATAATCGCTACTGTCTATGCTACCTTGCGCGGTTCTAACAACACCCTCACTGTTGCTAATGTCTCGCCCTGACCTTTACCCTTCCTGTGGTCCCTGTTCCCCTTCAACACCTACCTCTTTCTGTACAGTTATCTCGCTTACAAAAGGCTGTTTCGGTTGTGTTATCAATATTTCGACTCGTATCGTTCTGTCCTTTGCCCCGGTGGAGGTTGAACGAGAAGAAGGAGAATCAGGGGGAGCGGAGGTGGAGCTTGAATGCACGGTAATGGAGGTCGATGAGCTTGAGGGCAAGGAGGTGGAGCTTGAGGACTCGGAGGTGGAGGAGCTTGAGTGCGAGAAGGTGGTGCTGAAGGACGCGAAGGAGGAGGGGGGAAAAGCTTGAGGGCGAGGAGGTGGAGCATGATGGCGCGGAGGTGGAGGAGCTTGAGTGCGAGCAGGAGGAGCTTGAGAGAGCAGAGGTGGAGGTGGAGGAGCTTGAGGGCAAGAAGGAGGAGCTTGAGGACGCGGAGGTGGAAGAGATTGAGTGCGAGAAGGTGGAGTTTGGTGATGCGGAGGTGGAGGTGAAAGAGATTGAGTGCGAGGAGGTGGAGCTTGATGACGCAGAGGAGCAGGAGCGTGGGTGTTGGAGCGTAAGGACACATATTTGGAGGTGGGAAGGAATGAACTGGGAAGTGGTGGAGTTAGGGCACTGTGAGGGCGTGGAGTTAGGGTACTGGGAGGTGGTGGTGTTAGAATACTGGGAGGTGGTGGAATTTGCGTACTGAGAGGTGGAGAAATGTTAGGGTACTGGGAGGTGGTGGAGTTAGGGCACTGTGAGGGCGTGGAGTAAGGGTACGGGGAGGTGGAAGAGGGTATTGGGTGGTGTTTGAGTTAGGGTACTGGAAGGTACTGAAGTTAGGGTACTGTCAGGTAAACGAGTTAGGGTATTGGGAAGTGGTGGGGTTAAGGTACTGGGAGGTGGAAAAATTTGGGTACGTGGAGGTGCTGGAGTTTAGGTGATAAGGTTCAGAGTATGGGAGGAAGGCGGTATTGATAGTTAGTTAATGGTCAATGGGTTGCAATTGGTGGGTAGGATGCAGTGGTACATGTAGTTAATGATCAATGGGTTCAACTGGAGAGTAGGGAGGATGGGTACGTATAGTTAATGGTCAATGCGCTGCAATTTGTGGGTAGACTGTAGGGATACATGTTGTTAATGGTTAATGGGTTGCAACTGTAGGGTAGATGGGTAGGGTACATGTAGTTAAAGGTCAATGGGTTACGATTGTTGGTTAGAGGGGATTGGTATATGTTGTTAATGGTCAATGGGTTTTAACTGGTGGGGGGGGATGGAGTGGTACATGTAGTTAATGATCAATGGGTTGCTAATCGTGGGTAGGAGTGATAGGTACATGTTGTTAATGGTCAGTGGGTTCCAACTAGTGAGTAGGGTGGAGGGGTTTATGCAGTTAATGGTCATTGGATTGAAATTGGTGGGAAGGAGGGAAGTGTACAAGTAATTATTGGTCAATGGGTTGCAAATCGTGGGTAGGAGGGAAGTGTACATGTAGTTCATAGTCAAATGTTTCATATTGGTGAGTATGGTGGAGAGGTTCAAGTAATTAATGGTCAATGGGTTGCATCTGGTGGGCGGCAAGGAAGTGCACATGTTTCATATAATAATTTAAAATGTAACTGTATTTTTTGTACTTGTGTAAAATGTAGTCAGTTTGGGATTAGCTGCACCATTAATTATTTTATATGATTATTTACAGAAACCTATAGAATATGATACATTTATGAAGCTGTGGAATTTTATTTTTATTACAATAACTGAAATGGTGCCACCACTGGTAGGTGAGCTACTATGGTGCCACCACTGGAAAGTGAACCACTATGGTATGACAACTAGTAAGTGAACCACTATGGTGCCACCACTGGTAGGAGAAACTATGGTGCCACTACTGGTAGGAGACACCATAGTGCCACCACTGGTAGGTGAGACTCCAAGTGCCACCACTGGTAGGTGCGACTCCATGGTCCCATCACTGGTAGGTGAGGCTGCATGGTGCTACCACTGGTAGGTGAGACTCCATGGTGTCACCACTGGTAAGTGAGACTCCATGGTGCCACCACTGGTAGGTGAGACTCCATGGTGCCACCACTGATAGGTGAGACTCCATGGTGCCAGCCACTGTAGGTGAGGCTCCATGGTGCCACCACTGGTAGGTGAGACTCCATGGTGCCACCATTGGTATGTGAACCACTATGGTGCCACTACTGGTAGGTGACCCAGTATAGTTCTACCACTGGTATGTGAGCCACTATGGTTCCACCACTGACAGGTGAGTCTCCATGGTGCCAGCCACTGTAGGTGAGACTCCATGGTGCCACCATGGTGCCACCACTGGTAGGTGAGACTTCGTGTTGCCACCACCGGAAGGTGAGACTCCATGGTGCCACCACTTGTAGGTGAGACTCCATGGTGCCACCACTGGTAGGTGAGACTCCATGGTGCCACCACTTGTAGGAGACTCCATGGTGCCACCACTGGTAGGTGAGACTCCATGGTGCCACGACTGATTGGAGAGTCTCGATGGTACCACCACTGGTAGGTCCCTACCCAATGTGTATCTGGATGTCTTTAGACTACGAAATGGGGTCAAAAAATCTACCATGATGAACCTATCCGGATATCACATAACACGTAAACATGCTTCATATAATGTTGTCGCTCCAACTTATATTCTTGCTGAATATATTTTGTTTCTTTATATTTCTCCAGTGAAACGTTATAATTTAAATGATTGGTGTTAGGGCACACGTGTGGTTTATGAGAAGTTTAGGACGTGCCGGGCAGTGTGACACTTGTATCTCCCCACCACCCAACGCACACACTCATTATTGTTTTTATGAATATTATGCATGTAGGATGAACACACCTCAGGTAGGAAATAATGAATCGACGACGTTTCGGTCCGTCCTGGTAAGAACGTTGTGCATATGAACATTATGTTTCAAATTTCCTCATTAAGGTCATATATTTTATGTTCTCAGCCATTTTATTTAGAACATTACTAGTATGTAGTCCAACATTTATTGATGAGAAATAAAGGGGCGGCCGGCTCCCGCTCCCGGCTCCCGCTCGGCCGGCTCCCGCTCGGCCGACCGGGAGCCGGTCGGCCGAGCGGACAGCACGCTGGACTTGTGATCCTGTGGTCCTGGGTTCGATCCCAGGCGCCGGCGAGAAACATTGGGCAGAGTTTCTTTCACCCTATGCCCCTGTTACCTAGCAGTAAAATAGGTACCTGGGTGTTAGTCAGCTGTCACGGGTTGCTTCCTGGGGGTGGAGGCCTGGTCGAGGACCGGGCCGCGGGGACACTAAAAAAAGCCCCGAAATCATCTCAAGATAACCTCAAGATAACCTCAAGAAAATTACCAAGATTTAAGGAATTTCCACAAAAGTTGTAATACCCAAGATAAGTTATTGTCACCTTGAGAAATGCCCAAAATATTTTTTAAAACTATACTTCAAGATCTTGTCAAGCTTTCAAAAAAAATTGATATTCCCTTATTCTGATAACCTAGCTAAAATTTGTCATATGTTTTAGTATCAACCTGGTTTTAAAGAACACAAGAACAGTCAAAAAAATTTAAATCAAGAATTCCCCCAAGTCCACAGCAGATTGTATTTATTTAATCCCTTGTAAGGATTTTTTATTGTATTTACATCTAATGAAGATTGTGTGTATTCGATCCACTACAATGATCGTGAGTCTGTGTACCTTGGACAATCTGGAAAAACCTTAAATTTGCGTTCATTCCAATATGGTTATAGAATTAGAACTACCCAAACTTCTAATGCATTGTACATATACAAAAGTCTATGTAATCACACTATTAATTGGTGAGGGGCGAAAAGCATTATCACTTGCAGCGGAATTTAGTTGTGTCTGGCCAAATCAGTCAGCGTTCAAACCTTCGCAATATTAGTACTGGTATGTATAGACTAGATCCGTATATAAGATTCTATATTGCACATGAGGAGGTGGAGCTTGAGGACGCGGAGGTGGAGGTGGAGGTGTTTGAGTGCGAGGAGGGGGAACATGAGGAGGCGGTGGTGGAGGTGGAGGACCCTGAGGGCGAAGAGGTGAAGCTTGAGGTCCCGGAGGTGTAGGTGAAGGAGCTAGAGGGCGAAGAGGTGAAGCTGGACGAAGCGAAGGTGTTGGTGAAGGAACTAGAGGACGAAGAGGTAGAGGTTGAGGACGCGAAGGTGGAGCTGGGGGACGCTGAGGTTGGGCTGGAGTAACTTGATGGCGAGAAGGTGGAGCTTCAGGGCACGGAGGTGGAGGAGCTTGAGGACGCGGACCCCATATCTCTTACCTCCGTGTTGAATGCTCTAAGGCCCTTAATTTTCTTAAGTTCTTGTCCCGTACTTCTTGGGGAGCTGATAGGCGCACGCTCCTCTCTTTACATTCCTCTCTCGAACTGTCTAAACTCGATTATGGCTGTCCTGCTTACTCGTCTGTCTCTCCTTCTACTCTTCGCCGTCTTGATGCTCTGCACCATACTGGGTTACGCCTTAGCTCTGGTGCCTTTCGTTCATTTTCTACCTTAAGCCTGTATGTTGAAACTGGCGTACTGCCTCTACATAATCGTCCTGATTGCTACTGTCTATGCTACCTTGCGCGGTCCTAACAACACCCTCACTGTTGCTAATGTCTCGCCTTGACCTTTAACCTTCCTGTGGTCCCTGTTCCCCTTCAACACCTACCTCTTTTTGTACAGTTATCTCGCTTACAAAATGCTGTTTCGGTTCGTGTTATCAATATTTCTCCTCGTGTCGTTCCATCCTTGCCCTCGTGGAGGTTGAGCGAGAAGAAGGAGCTTCAGGGGGCGAGGAGGTGGAGGTGGAGGAGCTTGAGGTCGCGGTAGTGGAGGTCGATGAGCTTGAGGGCGAGGAGGTGGAGCTGTAGGACGCGAAGGTAGAGATAGAAAAGCTTGAGGGCGAGGAGATGGAGCTTGATGACGCAGAGGTGGAGGAGCGTGGGTGTTGGAGCGTGAGGACGCATATATGGAGGTAGGAGGGATGTACTGGGAGGTGGTGGAGTTAGAGTACTGGGAGGTGGTTGAGTTAGGGTACTGGAAGGTAATGGAGTTAGGGTACTGGCAGGTGAAGGAGTTGGGATATTGTGATGTCGTTTAGTTAGAGTATTGGGAAGTGCTGGAGATAAGGTACTGGGAGGTGCTGGAGTTACGGTACTGGGAGGTGGAGAAGTTTGGGTACTTGGAGATGCTGGAGTGGTGGGGAGGATGGAGTGGTACATGTAGTTAATGATCAATAGGTTGCAAATCGTGGGTAGGAGGGATGGAAACATGTTGTTAATAGTCAAATGGTTCATATTGGTGAGTAGGGTGCAGGGGTTTATGTACGTAATGTTCAATAGGTATCATCTGGTGGGCGGCATGATAGTGCACATGTTTCATATCTATATAAATAAAAAGGTAAATGTTCGTTTGTTCAAAATCGCTAATCTCCGTAAGTACTTCACCGATTGCTTTGAAATTTTTACACAACGTTCCATTCGTATCCGAGCAGGTTTTTCTGTACATATTATATAGATGTCACGTCTTTGAAGGGAAAACATGATTTTTGGAAAAACTGTGTTTTTCATTTGAGGGAAATCTTCGAAACCTCTTTACCGATTGCTTTGGAATTTTGACACAACGTTGCATTCGAATAGGTGCGTGTTTTTACATACCTTCTATATACATTCCTCTCCAGTGACTGAAAAAAACATGCTTTTTTGAAAAACCGCGCCATCTATTTCACGTAATACCAAAACACACTATACTAAACATGTTACGATTCCATCTCAATGTTTTTCTGATTGCATTGACTAATTGAATTTTCATAGATTTTGATTTATTTTTCTTTTGTTTTAATTATTTTGTGTAACATTGCGATGGAACTGAGCTGTGTTGCTTACCATGACTTTCATTTTCTAAGTATAAGTATAGATGCCACACATGTGATGGGTAAAATCATTCTTTTTTAAGAAACAGCACCATCTGTTGCACATAAGAGCAACACATGCTATACTGGAATATGTTACGATTTGAATTCAATGATTCCAATTTCATTGATAAATTGAATTTTCATGAATTTCTATTTATTTTCATTTTGATTTAATTATTTTATGTGACATTGCATTGGAATTGAGCTGTATTGTTTGCCATACTGTTCATATCATGAATATAGTTCATTTCTTTTATTTTTTTAGTTTTTTAACTGTTTTTGTTCTTATTTCAGTGATGGGAACATCAGATCGTTTGGGAATGCATCAGTCGAGGGAGTGAAGAATAGTCGTTAGGACAAGAGGACGGGAGTGAGGGATAGTGGGGAGGACGAGGGGATGGGGGAGTTGGAGATTGTGGGGACGAGGGGAAAGGGGAATGGAGAATATTGGGGAAGGACATGGGGACAGGGGAGTGAGGGATGGTGGGAAGGACGAGGGGATGGGGCAGGGGAAAATGGTAGGGTGGTCGAGAGGACAGGGGAGAGGGAGATGGTGGGGAGGACGGAGGGACAGTGGGGGTGGGGAATGGTTAAGAAGACGAAGGGATGGTGGCATGGGCGATGGTGGGGAGGAAACAGGGATGAGGGAGGAAGGGAATGGTGGGGAGGACGAAGGGACAGGGGGAGTAGGGAATGGTTGGGAGGACGAGGGGACAGGGGAGTGTGGAATGGATGGGAGGACGATGGGTCATTCCCCCTGTGGATGGGTTAGGGGGAATGGTGGTGAAAACTGGGAGACCTGGGAAGGTTTCTGTGGCTCAGCAACGCGTGGCTGGGTACAGCTAGTAATAATATAAAATGTAACTGTAATTTTTCTAATTGTGTAAAATGTAGTTAGCTTGGGATGAGCTGCACAGTTAATTATGTTATATGTATTATTTGTCAGGAAACCCGACACCAATTACTAATATTAAATACAATAAGCAGATAATATTGCTGCTGTGTTGTATATATATAAATCAACCGATAGAAAACGTGGCGTTTAGTGGAAATTTCCGTCAATAGAAAACAAGATATCATTGCCATGTTGCTATTAAATATGTCGCCAACTATTATGTTGGGAATTATTCTTAATACAGCAGTTTTTGGACTTTTAACATCATAAAAAATCTCATTTAAATTAACTTAATTATCAGTACCAAATAGAGTAAATGTGACCTTTCTACCAATTATTGACATTTGGACAAGGAGAGCTAGAGCATCAGTGGGAGAGAAGTCAGCCATTGTTGTTTAGACCAGAGTCATGGAGCGAGTTCAGCTCCTATAATTCTCCCTTGGACGAGGTGTTATGGAGATCAGATTAGTGCTTCTTCCATCATCAACATGCAGTCAACATCTAAACAAGGGGAGTGTCTTACCGAAACCCGTTTAATATCTAATCATTTCTGGCCAGTTAATGTTAGGTAGATATAGGATGAACAGGTTAGCGTGAGAGGCATCGACTCAATCCAGGTAATTAATCCTTGGCCCTTATCTAATTATAGAACAAATGTTTCACCTGATATAGCTGTAATATATTAGGATTCCTGCTTTACAGCAAGTGTCCTTTGTCAGGTGTTGCAGGGACAGCAGTACAGTTGCTTGCTACTCCAGTACAGGGGGTGGAGATGCTAGCTTCAACCACGAGGATTATTTGGTGTCATCATCCTTGTTTATACATGGTGGACTAGACCTACTGTACAATAAGATAAGGCCTCTAAATTTTTATTATTAATATATGTAATTTAATACTTTAGTTTGATTGACTGCATATAAAAAAATTAGTATAATACCCTCTAATGTGCAAGGAGTCGATTTATGAGAATATTGCAGAAATACAGTCCACTTAAACATCATACAAATTGATATCCAAATATATATAGTAACGTAATATTATTTCATATAAATTAAATACATATAAATTTCACTAGTCGGTTCCCCACATTATTTACCAAAACTTTTAGAATATGATAATATATAGGAAGCTGTGGAATTTTATTTCCATTACAAATCCTGATAAGGTGCTATCACTGGTAGGTGACGAGACTCCATGGTGTCACCACTAGTAGGAGAGCCACTATGGTGCCACCACTGGTAGGTGAGACTCTATGGTGCCACCACTGGTAGTTGAGACTCTCCGGTGCCACCACTGGTAGTTGAGACTCTCCGGTGCCACCACTGGTAGTTGAGACTCTACGGTGCCACCACTGGTAGGTGAGACTCTACGGTGCCACCACTGGTAGGTGAGACTCTACGGTGCCACCACTGGTAGTTGAGACTCTACGGTGCCACCACTGGTAGGTGAGACTCTACGGTGCCACCACTGGTAGTTGAGACTCTCCGGTGCCACCACTGGTAGTTGAGACTCTCCGGTGCCACCACTGGTAGTTGAGACTCTACGGTGCCACCACTGGTAGGTGAGACTCTACGGTGCCACCACTGGTAGTTGAGACTCTCCGGTGCCACCACTGGTAGTTGAGACTCTCCGGTGCCACCACTGGTAGGTGTGACTCTACGGTGCCACCACTGGTAGGTGTGACTCTACGGTGCCACCACTGGTAGGTGAGACTCCATGGTGCCACCACTGGTAGGTGAGACTCTACGGTGCCACCACTGGTAGGTGAGACTCTACGGTGCCACCACTGGTAGGTGAGACTCTACGGTGCCACCACTGGTAGGTGAGACTCTACGGTGCCACCACTGGTAGTTGAGACTCTACGGTGCCACCACTGGTAGGTGAGACTCCATGGTGCCACCACTGGTAGGTGAGACTCTACGGTGCCACCACTGGTAGGTGAGACTCCATGGTGCCACCACTGGTAGGTGAGACTCTACGGTGCCACCACTGGTAGGTGAGACTCTACGGTGCCACCACTGGTATGTGAGACTCTACAGTGCCACCACTGGTAGGTGAGACTCTACAGTGCCACCACTGGTAGGAGAGCCACTATGGTGCCACCACTGTGTAACGGGAGCTAACATTTAACCTCACTACTGATTAAAAGTTGGTCGTTATTAAAGAAATAATTAAAGAAAATATATACAGAAACCAGAGTTCTGCTGACTAACCTTCAGTACAAAACCTCGAGATCCAAATGGTTGAACATTCAGATATCACAAACTCAAGATATATATCAAGGCCTATATCACAATAGACCTTCTGCAGTTACCTTTGTTCTTATGTTCTTCTTAAGAGATACTGTCTCCTCTAGATTAAACTGCAAACTCTGAATATTCAACGCCACCACCTGCTATGCCTGAGTAAATTTCTCAACAGATGAAAAGCAGGATACCATCAATTAAGAGTCAACATAAGAACATAAGAACAAAGGTAACTGCAGAAGGCCTATTGGCCCATACGAGGCAGCTCCTATCTATAACCACACAATCCCACTCATATACTTGTTCAACCCGCGCTTGAAACAATCGAGGGACCCCACCTCCACCACGTTACGCGGTAATTGGTTCCACAAATCAACAACCCTGTTACCAAACCAGTATTTACCCAAGTCTTTCCTAAATCTAAACTTATCCAATTTATACCCATTGTTTCGTGTTCTGTCTTGTGTTGATACTTTTAATACCCTATTAATATCCCCTTTGTTATGTCCATTCACCCACTTGTAGACCTCTATCATGTCACCCCTAACCCTTCGCCTTTCCAGTGAATGCAACTTAAGCTTTGTTAATCTTTCTTCATATGAAAGATTTCTAATTTGAGGAATTAACTTAGTCATCCTACACTAGACACGTTCAAGTGAATTTATATCCATTCTATAATATGGCGACCAAAACTGAACTGCATAATCTAAATGGGGCCTAACTAGAGCAAGATATAGCTTGAGAACCACACCAGGTGTCTTGTTACTAACGCTGCGATTAATAAATCCAAGTGTCCGATTTGCCTTATTACGAACATTTATGCATTGATCCTTTTGTTTTAAATTCTTACTAATCATAACTCCCAGATCCCTTTCGCAATCCGACTTCGCAATCTCAACACCATCTAGCTCGTATCTTGTAACTCTATCATCATTACCTAGCCTCAGAACTTTACATTTATCAGCATTAAACTGCATTTGCCAATCATTTGACCATTTCAAAACCCTATCTAGATCAACTTGAAGTGATAGTGAGTCCTCCTCTGAATTAATTTCCATACCGATTTTCGTATCATCGGCAAATTTGCAAATGTTGCTACTCAAACCAGAATCTAAATTATTTATATATATTATAAACAACAGAGGTCCCAGGACAGAGCCCTGAGGTACTCCACTAACAACATTATCCCACTCTGACTTAACCCCATTTATACTAACTCTCTGTTTCCTTTGGAATAGCCATGCCCTAATCCAAGTTAATATAGCACCTCCAATACCATGAGCTTCTATTTTTTTAATTAGTCTTTCATGTGGAACTGTATCAAAAGCTTTGCTAAAGTCAAGGTACACAACATAACAATCCTTACCACTATCAACTGCCTCAACTATGCTGGAATAAAAAGTTAGCAAATTTGTTAAACATGAACGGCCATTTGTAAAACCATGTTGCGACTCATTTATTAATTTATGTTTTTCAAGATGGAGACGAATTGTATTTGCAATTATTGATTCGAGTAACTTTCCCACAATAGACGTTAGGCTAATTGGCCGATAGTTTGACGCAAGTGATCTATCTCCTTTCTTAAAAATTGGTACCACATTAGCTACCTTCCATGACTCTGGCACTCTGCCTGACTCTATTGATTTATTAAATATGGTAGACAGTGGCTCGGAAAGCTCCTCTTTGCATTCTTTAAGCACCCTGGCAAACACTTCATCCGGCCCTGGGGATTTGTTTGGTTTTAGTTTTTCTAATTGTTTAATTACATCCTCCCTGGTAACTGCTAAACTAGTCAACCTGTCCTCATCCCCACCCACATAGACTTGTTCGGCTGAAGGCATATTGTTAAGTTCTTCTTTAGTAAATACAGATATAAAATATTTGTTAAAAATACTACTCATCTCCTTGTCATTATCCGTTATTTGACCTGTCTCAGATTTTAATGGACCTATCGTTTCCTCAGTCTTAGTTCGATATAACTGAAAAAACCCTTTAGGATTTGACTTTGCTTGCTCTGCTATGCGAACTTCATAGTTTCTTTTTGCTTTCCTAATCTCTTTTTTAACAATTCTAACCAGTTGTATGAATTCCTGTTCTAACCTGACTTCCCCATTCTTAATCCTTTTGTACCAAGCTCTCTTTTTACCTATAAGGTTCTTTAAATTATTTGTTATCCACTTTGGATCATTAGTATTCGATCTATTCAATTTGTATGATATACTACGTTCCTGTGCTTTGTTTAGAATATTCTTAAATAAGTTATATATTAAATCCACATCGAAATCCCCTTTTACGTCACCTGTCGCTGGGTTTCCATACCCCATACCCAAGACCTTCCAATCTATTTGACCCAAAAAATTTCTTAGGCTATTAAAATCAGCTTTTCGAAAATCTGGCACTTTAACAGAATGTTCTCCTACAGGTCTATTCCATTCTATGCTAAATCTGATTACTCTGTGATCACTGTTCCCTAGCTCACTCCCTATTTCGATGTCATTAATTTGTGTTTCCCTGTTAGTTAACACTAAATCTAAAATATTATTTTCCCGCGTTGGTTCCTTAATGTGTTGCGTAAGAAAGCAATCGTCAATTAATTCTAGAAAATCTTCTGCTTCACTATTCCGTTTTGTTCACCCAGTTTATTCCACTAAAATTAAAGTCACCCATGACATAAATACTGTTAGATTTAGATGCTCTAGATATTTCATTCCATAGATGCTTTGCTTCCATTCTGTCTAAATTTGGTGGCCTATATAGAACTCCTATTATAATATTATTTGCTTTTTCGTTTAATTCTATCCAAATAGTTTCTGTGTGTTGCTCAGTTTTGATTCCCTCTTTGAGACTACATTTCAAATTGTCCCTAACATATATGGCTACTCCCCCTACTCGTCTAATATATATATCTGTGTGAAATAGTTTAAATCCATTTATCTGATATTCATCTAATAGTTCTCTATTTTCTACATTCATCCATGTTTCGGTAAGTGCAATAATATCTATTTTTTCTGTGCAGACAAGAGCATTTAATTCATTAATTGTATTTCTTAGACTTCTACTGTTAGTGTAATATATCCTAAGTGAATTGTTATTTTGAGGCCCTTTTCTTTCCCTGATCATTTTGCCAATTCTTTTCTCCCACGAACACATACTTTTATTACCTCCTTCCTCCAAATCAATTCCCATACCCAAATCAATTCCAATACTCGAGAGGTTGTGTTAACCGGAGCTCCTGAGTGTTGTTATATTATCATAGCAATATGGAAGTTGTAGTGACTCTAGTGGGAGCCCTGAGGACAGAGTTGGACTCTCTGCGGGAGGAGGTGCGTCAGCTTAAAAAACAACGAGAAGTAACGAAGGAGGAGACCAGCAGTAAAGGGACCTCGTCTTGGAGAGTTGCGAAAGACAGGGGCCTTAAGAAGACTTTGATAAAGCCGCCTTCAAACGCCATAGCAACTTCAAATTCATTTGACGTTTTGGAGGACGAGTGCTGTGGAGAGACTGTGGATCGCGCAAAAGGGAAAGCAACGAAGAGAAAGGAAGCGCAGGCCCCTCAGAAAGTAAAGGAAGTACCTAAGCAAACATTAGTTGTGGGAGATTCCCAGATAAGGTATTTGGATAGAACGTTTTGTGCTAGAGATAGGGGGAACAGGTTAAGGGTTTGCTATCCCGGAGCTGGCATTGGTGATATTATAAACAACATGAATGATATTATGGCTGGTAATGGGAACAATCCCATTATTTGCATTAGCGTGGGAGGAAATGATGTTGGTCGAGTCAGGAGTGAGGAACTGATTCAGAGGTATAAAACAGCCATAGAGTTAGTTAGGAGCAAGGGAGGAATCCCGATCATATGTGGCATTCTTCCAAGAAAGGGTGTGGGAAATGAATGGATATCGAGGGCACTTGGTGTCAATTGCCGGCTGGAAAGATATTGCAAATCAAATGCAATATCTTTCATAGACAACTGGGAACACTTCTATGGAAGAAATGAAATGTATGCTCGTGATGGGGTGCATCTATCGAGAGCTGGGGTTGTTGCTGTTGCGAACTCGCTAGAAGAAGTGGTTAGAGGTGTTTGTTTGGGTTTAAACTGTTAGTAGATAGAGGTATGGGAATTGATTTGGAGGAAGGAGGTAATAAAAGTATGTGTTTGTGGGAGAAAGGAATTGGCAAAACGATCAGGGAAAGAGAAGGTCCGCAAAATAACAATTCACTTAGGGTATATTACACTAACAGTAGAAGTCTAAGAAATAAAATTAACGAATTAAATGCTCTTGTCTGCACAGAAAAAATAGATATTATTGCACTTACCGAAACGTGGATGAATGTAGAAAATAGAGAACTATTAGCTGAATATCAAATATTTGGATTTAAACTATTTCACACAGATAGATATATTAGACGAGGAGGTGGAGTAGCCATATATGTTAGGGACAATTTGAAATGTAGTCTCAAAGAGGGAATCAAAACAGAGCCACACACAGAAACTATTTGGATTGAATTAAACGAAAAAGCTAATAATATTATAATAGGAGTAATATATAGACCACCAAATTTAGACAGAATGGAAGCAAAGCATCTATGGGATGAAATATCTAGAGCATCTAGATCTAACAGTATTTATGTCATGGGTGACTTTAATTTTAGCGGAATAAACTGGTTGAACAAAACAGGGAATAGTGAAGCAGAAGATTTTCTAGAATTAATTGACGATTGCTTTCTTACGCAACACATTAAGGAACCAACACGGGAAAATAATATTTTAGATTTAGTGTTAACTAACAGGGAAGCGCAAATTAATGACATCGAAATAGGGAGTGAGCTAGGGAGCAGTGATCACAAAGAAATCAGATTTAGCATAGAATGGAATAGACCAGTAGGAGAAAATTCTGTTAAAGTGCCAGATTTTCGAAAAGCTGATTTTAATAGCCTAAGAAATTTTTTGGGTCAAATTGATTGGAAAGGCTTGGGTATGGGGTGTGGGCCGGTCTTGGAGCGAGACATGAACCCAGCGATAGGTGACTTAAATGGGGATTTCGATGTGGATTCAATATATAACTTATTTAAGAATATTCTAAACAAAGCACAGGAACGTAGTATACCATACAAATTGAATAGATCGTATACTAATGACCCAAAGTGGATAACAAAGAATTTGAAGAACCTTATAGGTAAAAAGAGAGCTTGGTACAAAAGGATTAAAAATGGGGAGGTCACTTTAGAACAGGAATTCGTACAACTGGTTAGATATGTTAAAAAAGAGATAAGGAAAGCAAAAAGAAACTATGAAGTTCGCATAGCAGGGCAAGCAAAGACAAATCCTAAAGGGTTTTTTCAGTTATATCGTACTAAGACTAGGGAAAGGATAGGTCCATTAAAAACTGAGACAGGTCAAATAACAGATAGTGATGAAGAGATGAGTAGTATTTTTAATAAATATTTTGTATCTGTATTTACTAAAGAGGAACTTAACAATATGCCTTCAGCCGAACAAGTCTATGTGGGTGGGGACGAGGACAGGTTGACGAGTTTAGCAGTTACCAGGGAGGATGTTCTTAAACAAATAGTAAAACTCAAACCAAACAAATCCCCAGGGCCGGATGAAGTGTTTGCTAGGGTGCTTAAAGAATGCAAAGAGGAGCTTTGTGACCCACTGTCAACCATATTTAATAAATCAATAGAGTCAGGCAGAGTGCCAGAGTTTTGGAAAGTTGCTAATGTGATACCAGTTTTTAAGAAAGGAGATAGATCACTTGCGTCTAACTATCGACCAATTAGCCTAACGTCTATTGTGGGAAAGTTACTCGAATCTATAATAGCAAATAAAATTCGTCTTCATCTTGAAAAACATAAATTAATAATTGAGTCGCAACATGGTTTTATAAATGGCCGTTCATGTTTAACAAATTTGTTATCTTTTTATTCTAGCATTGTTGAGGCAGTTGATAGTGGTAAGGATTGCGATGTTGTATACCTTGACTTTAGCAAAGCTTTTGATACAGTGCCACATGAAAGACTGATTAAAAAAATAGAGTCTCATGGTATTGGGGGTGCTATATTAAGCTGGATTAGGGCATGGCTATACCAAAGGAAACAGAGAGTTAGTATAAATGGAATCAAGTCAGAGTGGGAAAATGTTGTAAGTGGAGTGCCTCAAGGCTCTGTCCTGGGACCTCTGTTGTTTATAATATATATAAATGATTTAGATTCAGGTTTGAGTAGCAACATTTGCAAATTTGCCGATGATACGAAAATCGGTAGGGAAATTAATTCGGAGGAGGACTCACTATCACTTCAAGTTGATCTAGATAGGGTTTTGAAATGGTCAAAGGATTGGCAGATGCAGTTTAATGCTGATAAATGTAAAGTTCTGAGGTTAGGTAATGATGATAGAGTTACAAGATACGAGCTAGATGGTGTTGTGATTGCGAAGTCGGATTGCGAAAGGGATCTGGGAGTTATGATTAGTAAGAATTTAAAACAAAAGGATCAATGCATAAATGTTCGTAATAAGGCAAATCGGACACTTGGATTTATTAATCGCAGCGTTAGTAACAAGACACCTGGTGTGGTTCTCAAGCTATATCTTGCTCTAGTTAGGCCCCATTTAGATTATGCAGTTCAGTTTTGGTCGCCATATTATAGAATGGATATAAATTCACTTGAACGTGTCCAGCGTAGGATGACTAAGTTAATTCCCCAAATTAGAAATCTTTCATATGAAGAAAGATTAACAAAGCTTAAGTTGCATTCACTGGAAAGGCGAAGAGTTAGGGGCGACATGATAGAGGTTTACAAGTGGGTGAATGGACATAACAAGGGGGATATTAATAGGGTATTAAAAGTATCAACACAGGACAGAACACGAAACAATGGGTATAAATTGGATAAGTTTAGATTTAGGAAAGACTTGGGTAAATACTGGTTCAGTAACAGGGTTGTAGATTTGTGGAACCAATTGCCGCGTAACGTGGTGGAGGTGGGGTCCCTCGATTGTTTCAAGCGCGGGTTGGACAAGTATATGAGTGGGATTGGGTGGTTATAGAATAGGAGCTGCCTCGTATGGGCCAATAGGCCTTCTGCAGTTACCTTTGTTCTTATGTTCTTACCACTATCTACTAACAGTTTAAACCCAAACAAACACCTCTAACCACTGGTTCCAACGAGTTCGCAACAGCAACAACCCCAGCCCTCGATAGATGCATCCCATCACGAGCATACATTTCATTTTTTCCATAGAAGCGTTCCCAGTTGTCTATGAACATAAGAACATAAGAACAAAGGTAACTGCAGAAGGCCTATTGGCCCATACGAGGCAGCTCCTATTCTATAACCACCCAATCCCACTCATATACTTGTCCAACCCGTGCTTGAAACAATCGAGGGACCCCACCTCCACAATGTTACGCGGTAATTGGTTCCACAAATCAACAACCCTGTTACTGAACCAGTATTTACCCAAGTCTTTCCTAAATCTAAACTTATCCAATTTATACCCATTGTTTCGTGTTCTGTCCTGTGTTGATACTTTTAATACCCTATTAATATCCCCCTTGTTATGTCCATTCACCCACTTGTAAACCTCTATCATGTCGCCCCTAACTCTTCGCCTTTCCAGTGAATGCAACTTAAGCTTTGTTAATCTTTCTTCATATGAAAGATTTCTAATTTGGGGAATTAACTTAGTCATCCTACGCTGGACACGTTCAAGTGAATTTATATCCATTCTATAATATGGCGACCAAAACTGAACTGCATAATCTAAATGGGGCCTAACTAGAGCAAGATATAGCTTGAGAACCACACCAGGTGTCTTGTTACTAACGCTGCGATTAATAAATCCAAGTGTCCGATTTGCCTTATTACGAACATTTATGCATTGATCCTTTTGTTTTAAATTCTTACTAATCATAACTCCCAGATCCCTTTCGCAATCCGACTTCGCAATCACAACACCATCTAGCTCGTATCTTGTAACTCTATCATCATTACCTAACCTCAGAACTTTACATTTATCAGCATTAAACTGCATCTGCCAATCCTTTGACCATTTCAAAACCCTATCTAGATCAACTTGAAGTGATAGTGAGTCCTCCTCCGAATTAATTTCCCTACCGATTTTCGTATCATCGGCAAATTTGCAAATGTTGCTACTCAAACCTGAATCTAAATCATTTATATATATTATAAACAACAGAGGTCCCAGGACAGAGCCTTGAGGCACTCCACTTACAACATTTTCCCACTCTGACTTGATTCCATTTATACTAACTCTCTGTTTCCTTTGGTATAGCCATGCCCTAATCCAGCTTAATATAGCACCCCCAATACCATGAGACTCTATTTTTTTAATCAGTCTTTCATGTGGCACTGTATCAAAAGCTTTGCTAAAGTCAAGGTATACAACATCGCAATCCTTACCACTATCAACTGCCTCAACAATGCTAGAATAAAAAGATAACAAATTTGTTAAACATGAACGGCCATTTATAAAACCATGTTGCGACTCAATTATTAATTTATGTTTTTCAAGATGAAGACGAATTTTATTTGCTATTATAGATTCGAGTAACTTTCCCACAATAGACGTTAGGCTAATTGGTCGATAGTTAGACGCAAGTGATCTATCTCCTTTCTTAAAAACTGGTATCACATTAGCAACTTTCCAAAACTCTGGCACTCTGCCTGACTCTATTGATTTATTAAATATGGTTGACAGTGGGTCACAAAGCTCCTCTTTGCATTCTTTAAGCACCCTAGCAAACACTTCATCCGGCCCTGGGGATTTGTTTGGTTTGAGTTTTACTATTTGTTTAAGAACATCCTCCCTGGTAACTGCTAAACTCGTCAACCTGTCCTCGTCCCCACCCACATAGACTTGTTCGGCTGAAGGCATATTGTTAAGTTCCTCTTTAGTAAATACAGATACAAAATATTTATTAAAAATACTACTCATCTCATCATCACTATCTGTTATTTGACCTGTCTCAGTTTTTAATGGACCTATCCTTTCCCTAGTCTTAGTACGATATAACTGAAAAAACCCTTTAGGATTTGTCTTTGCTTGCCCTGCTATGCGAACTTCATAGTTTCTTTTTGCTTTCCTTATCTCTTTTTTAACATTTCTAACCAGTTGTACGAATTCCTGTTCTAAAGTGACCTCCCCATTATTAATCCTTTTGTACCAAGCTCTCTTTTTACCTATAAGGTTCTTCAAATTCTTTGTTATCCACTTTGGGTCATTAGTATACGATCTATTCAATTTGTATGGTATACTACGTTCCTGTGCTTTGTTTAGAATATTCTTAAATAAGTTATATATTGAATCCACATCGAAATCCCCATTTAAGTCACCTATCGCTGGGTTCATGTCTCGCTCCAAGACCGGCCCACACCCCATACCCAAGCCTTTCCAATCAATTTGACCCAAAAAATTTCTTAGGCTATTAAAATCAGCTTTTCGAAAATCTGGCACTTTAACAGAATTTTCTCCTACTGGTCTATTCCATTCTATGCTAAATCTGATTTCTTTGTGATCACTGCTCCCTAGCTCACTCCCTATTTCGATGTCATTAATTTGCGTTTCCCTGTTAGTTAACACTAAATCTAAAATATTATTTTCCCGTGTTGGTTCCTTAATGTGTTGCGTAAGAAAGCAATCGTCAATTAATTCTAGAAAATCTTCTGCTTCACTATTCCCTGTTTTGTTCAACCAGTTTATTCCGCTAAAATTAAAGTCACCCATGACATAAATACTGTTAGATCTAGATGCTCTAGATATTTCATCCCATAGATGCTTTGCTTCCATTCTGTCTAAATTTGGTGGCCTATATATTACTCCTATTATAATATTATTAGCTTTTTCGTTTAATTCAATCCAAATAGTTTCTGTGTGTGG
This sequence comes from Procambarus clarkii, assembly GCF_040958095.1. Taxonomy (NCBI): domain Eukaryota; kingdom Metazoa; phylum Arthropoda; class Malacostraca; order Decapoda; family Cambaridae; genus Procambarus; species Procambarus clarkii. The sequence continues at coordinate 1,828,532 of NC_091211.1, forward strand.
CTCTGTTTTGATTCCCTCTTTGAGACTACATTTCAAATTGTCCCTAACATATATGGCTACTCCACCTCCTCGTCTAATATATCTATCTGTGTGAAATAGTTTAAATCCATATATTTGATATTCAGCTAATAGTTCTCTATTTTCTACATTCATCCACGTTTCGGTAAGTGCAATAATATCTATTTTTTCTGTGCAGACAAGAGCATTTAATTCGTTAATTTTATTTCTTAGACTTCTACTGTTAGTGTAATATACCCTAAGTGAATTGTTATTTTGCGGACCTTCTCTTTCCCTGATCGTTTTGCCAATTCCTTTCTCCCACAAACACATACTTCTATTACCTCCTTCCTCCAAATCAATTCCCATACCTCTATCTACTAACAGTTTAAACCCAAACAAACACCTCTAACCACTTCTTCTAGCGAGTTCGCAACAGCAACAACCCCAGCTCTCGATAGATGCACCCCATCACGAGCATACATTTCATTTCTTCCATAGAAGTGTTCCCAGTTGTCTATGAAAGATATTGCATTTGATTTGCAATATCTTTCCAGCCGGCAATTGACACCAAGTGCCCTCGATATCCATTCATTTCCCACTCCCTTTCTTGGAAGAATGCCACATATGATCGGGATTCCTCCCTTGCTCCTAACTAACTCTATGGCTGTTTTATACCTAAAAACTGAAAGATATGGCTGAAAGATATTGAATTTGATTTGCAATATCTTTCCAGCCGGCAATTGACACCAAGTGCCCTCGACATCCATTCATTTTCCACTCCCTTTCTTGGAAGAATGCCACATATGATCGGGATTCCTCCCTTGCTCCTAAATAATTCAATGGCTGTCCTGAATCTCTGTACTAGTTAACATAAGAACAAAGGCAACTGCAGAAGGCCTATTGGCCCATACGAGGCAGCTCCTATTTATAACCACCCAATCCCACTCATATACATGTCCAACCCATGCTTGAAACAATCGAGGGACCCCACCTCCACAATGTTACGCGGCAATTAGTTCCACAAATCAACAACCATGTTACTGAACCAGTATTTACCCAAATCTTTCCTAAATCTAAACTTATCCAATTTATACCCATTGTTGCGTGTTCTGTCTTGTGTTGATACTTTTAATACCCTATTAATATCCCCTTTGTTATGTCCATTCACCCACTTGTAAACCTCTATCATGTCACCCCTAACTCTTCGCCTTTCCAGTGAATGCAACTTAAGCTTTGTTAATCTTTCTTCATATGAAAGATTTCTAATTTGGGGAATTAACTTAGTCATCCTACGCTGGACACGTTCAAGTGAATTTATACCCATTCTATAATATGGCGACCAAAACTGAACTGCATAATCTAAATGGGGCCTAACTAGAACATAAGAACATAAGAACAAAGGTACCTGCAGAAGGCCTATTGGCCCATACGAGGCAGCTCCTATTCTATAACCACCCAATCCCACTCATATACTTGTCCAACCCGTGCTTGAAACAATCGAGGGACCCCACCTCCACAATGTTACGCGGCAATTGGTTCCACAAATCAACAACCCTGTTACTGAACCAGTATTTACCCAAGTCTTTCCTAAATCTAAACTTATCCAATTTATATCCATTGTTTCGTGTTCTGTCCTGTGTTGATACTTTTAATACCCTATTAATATCCCCCCGGTTATGTCCATTTATCCACTTGTAAACCTCTATCATGTCACCCCTAACTCTTCGCCTTTCCAGTGAATGCAACTTAAGCTTTGTTAATCTTTCTTCATATGAAAGATTTCTAATTTGGGGAATTAACTTAGTCATCCTACGCTGGACACGTTCAAGTGAATTTATATCCATTCTATAATATGGCGACCAAAACTGAACTGCATAATCTAAATGGGGCCTAACTAGAGCAAGATATAGCTTGAGAACCACACCAGGTGTCTTGTTACTAACGCTGCGATTAATAAATCCAAGTGTCCGATTTGCCTTATTACGAACATTTATGCATTGATCCTTTTGTTTTAAATTCTTACTAATCATAACTCCCAGATCCCTTTCGCAATCCGACTTCGCAATCACAACACCATCTAGCTCGTATCTTGTAACTCTATCATCATTACCTAACCTCAGAACTTTACATTTATCAGCATTAAACTGCATCTGCCAATCCTTTGACCATTTCAAAACCCTATCTAGATCAACTTGAAGTGATAGTGAGTCCTCCTCCGAATTAATTTCCCTACCGATTTTCGTATCATCGGCAAATTTGCAAATGTTGCTACTCAAACCTGAATCTAAATCATTTATATATATTATAAACAACAGAGGTCCCAGGACAGAGCCTTGAGGCACTCCACTTACAACATTTTCCCACTCTGACTTGATTCCATTTATACTAACTCTCTGTTTCCTTTGGTATAGCCATGCCCTAATCCAGCTTAATATAGCACCCCCAATACCATGAGACTCTATTTTTTTAATCAGTCTTTCATGTGGCACTGTATCAAAAGCTTTGCTAAAGTCAAGGTATACAACATCGCAATCCTTACCACTATCAACTGCCTCAACAATGCTAGAATAAAAAGATAACAAATTTGTTAAACATGAACGGCCATTTATAAAACCATGTTGCGACTCAATTATTAATTTATGTTTTTCAAGATGAAGACGAATTTTATTTGCTATTATAGATTCGAGTAACTTTCCCACAATAGACGTTAGGCTAATTGGTCGATAGTTAGACGCAAGTGATCTATCTCCTTTCTTAAAAACTGGTATCACATTAGCAACTTTCCAAAACTCTGGCACTCTGCCTGACTCTATTGATTTATTAAATATGGTTGACAGTGGGTCACAAAGCTCCTCTTTGCATTCTTTAAGCACCCTAGCAAACACTTCATCCGGCCCTGGGGATTTGTTTGGTTTGAGTTTTACTATTTGTTTAAGAACATCCTCCCTGGTAACTGCTAAACTCGTCAACCTGTCCTCGTCCCCACCCACATAGACTTGTTCGGCTGAAGGCATATTGTTAAGTTCCTCTTTAGTAAATACAGATACAAAATATTTATTAAAAATACTACTCATCTCATCATCACTATCTGTTATTTGACCTGTCTCAGTTTTTAATGGACCTATCCTTTCCCTAGTCTTAGTACGATATAACTGAAAAAACCCTTTAGGATTTGTCTTTGCTTGCCCTGCTATGCGAACTTCATAGTTTCTTTTTGCTTTCCTTATCTCTTTTTTAACATTTCTAACCAGTTGAACGAATTCCTGTTCTAAAGTGACCTCCCCATTATTAATCCTTTTGTACCAAGCTCTCTTTTTACCTATAAGGTTCTTCAAATTCTTTGTTATCCACTTTGGGTCATTAGTATACGATCTATTCAATTTGTATGGTATACTACGTTCCTGTGCTTTGTTTAGAATATTCTTAAATAAGTTATATATTGAATCCACATCGAAATCCCCATTTAAGTCACCTATCGCTGGGTTCATGTCTCGCTCCAAGACCGGCCCACACCCCATACCCAAGCCTTTCCAATCAATTTGACCCAAAAAATTTCTTAGGCTATTAAAATCAGCTTTTCGAAAATCTGGCACTTTAACAGAATTTTCTCCTACTGGTCTATTCCATTCTATGCTAAATCTGATTTCTTTGTGATCACTGCTCCCTAGCTCACTCCCTATTTCGATGTCATTAATTTGCGTTTCCCTGTTAGTTAACACTAAATCTAAAATATTATTTTCCCGTGTTGGTTCCTTAATGTGTTGCGTAAGAAAGCAATCGTCAATTAATTCTAGAAAATCTTCTGCTTCACTATTCCCTGTTTTGTTCAACCAGTTTATTCCGCTAAAATTAAAGTCACCCATGACATAAATACTGTTAGATCTAGATGCTCTAGATATTTCATCCCATAGATGCTTTGCTTCCATTCTGTCTAAATTTGGTGGCCTATATATTACTCCTATTATAATATTATTAGCTTTTTCGTTTAATTCAATCCAAATAGTTTCTGTGTGTGGCTCTGTTTTGATTCCCTCTTTGAGACTACATTTCAAATTGTCCCTAACATATATGGCTACTCCACCTCCTCGTCTAATATATCTATCTGTGTGAAATAGTTTAAATCCATATATTTGATATTCAGCTAATAGTTCTCTATTTTCTACATTCATCCACGTTTCGGTAAGTGCAATAATATCTATTTTTTCTGTGCAGACAAGAGCATTTAATTCGTTAATTTTATTTCTTAGACTTCTACTGTTAGTGTAATATACCCTAAGTGAATTGTTATTTTGCGGACCTTCTCTTTCCCTGATCGTTTTGCCAATTCCTTTCTCCCACAAACACATACTTCTATTACCTCCTTCCTCCAAATCAATTCCCATACCTCTATCTACTAACAGTTTAAACCCAAACAAACACCTCTAACCACTTCTTCTAGCGAGTTCGCAACAGCAACAACCCCAGCTCTCGATAGATGCACCCCATCACGAGCATACATTTCATTTCTTCCATAGAAGTGTTCCCAGTTGTCTATGAAAGATATTGCATTTGATTTGCAATATCTTTCCAGCCGGCAATTGACACCAAGTGCCCTCGATATCCATTCATTTCCCACTCCCTTTCTTGGAAGAATGCCATATATGATCGGGATTCCTCCCTTGCTCCTAACTAACTCTATGGCTGTTTTATACCTAAAAACTGAAAGATATGGCTGAAAGATATTGAATTTGATTTGCAATATCTTTCCAGCCGGCAATTGACACCAAGTGCCCTCGACATCCATTCATTTTCCACTCCCTTTCTTGGAAGAATGCCACATATGATCGGGATTCCTCCCTTGCTCCTAAATAATTCAATGGCTGTCCTGAATCTCTGTACTAGTTAACATAAGAACAAAGGCAACTGCAGAAGGCCTATTGGCCCATACGAGGCAGCTCCTATTTATAACCACCCAATCCCACTCATATACATGTCCAACCCATGCTTGAAACAATCGAGGGACCCCACCTCCACAATGTTACGCGGCAATTAGTTCCACAAATCAACAACCATGTTACTGAACCAGTATTTACCCAAATCTTTCCTAAATCTAAACTTATCCAATTTATACCCATTGTTGCGTGTTCTGTCTTGTGTTGATACTTTTAATACCCTATTAATATCCCATTTGTTATGTCCATTCACCCACTTGTAAACCTCTATCATGTCACCCCTAACTCTTCGCCTTTCCAGTGAATGCAACTTAAGCTTTGTTAATCTTTCTTCATATGAAAGATTTCTAATTTGGGGAATTAACTTAGTCATCCTACGCTGGACACGTTCAAGTGAATTTATACCCATTCTATAATATGGCGACCAAAACTGAACTGCATAATCTAAATGGGGCCTAACTAGAACATAAGAACATAAGAACAAAGGTACCTGCAGAAGGCCTATTGGCCCATACGAGGCAGCTCCTATTCTATAACCACCCAATCGCACTCATATACTTGTCCAACCCGTGCTTGAAACAATCGAGGGACCCCACCTCCACAATGTTACGCGGCAATTGGTTCCACAAATCAACAACCCTGTTACTGAACCAGTATTTACCCAAGTCTTTCCTAAATCTAAACTTATCCAATTTATATCCATTGTTTCGTGTTCTGTCCTGTGTTGATACTTTTAATACCCTATTAATATCCCCCCGGTTATGTCCATTTATCCACTTGTAAACCTCTATCATGTCACCCCTAACTCTTCGCCTTTCCAGTGAATGCAACTTAAGCTTTGTTAATCTTTCTTCATATGAAAGATTTCTAATTTGGGGAATTAACTTAGTCATCCTACGCTGGACACGTTCAAGTGAATTTATATCCATTCTATAATATGGCGACCAAAACTGAACTGCATAATCTAAATGGGGCCTAACTAGAGCAAGATATAGCTTGAGAACCACACCAGGTGTCTTGTTACTAACGCTGCGATTAATAAATCCAAGTGTCCGATTTGCCTTATTACGAACATTTATGCATTGATCCTTTTGTTTTAAATTCTTACTAATCATAACTCCCAGATCCCTTTCGCAATCCGACTTCGCAATCACAACACCATCTAGCTCGTATCTTGTAACTCTATCATCATTACCTAACCTCAGAACTTTACATTTATCAGCATTAAACTGCATCTGCCAATCCTTTGACCATTTCAAAACCCTATCTAGATCAACTTGAAGTGATAGTGAGTCCTCCTCCGAATTAATTTCCCTACCGATTTTCGTATCATCGGCAAATTTGCAAATGTTGCTACTCAAACCTGAATCTAAATCATTTATATATATTATAAACAACAGAGGTCCCAGGACAGAGCCTTGAGGCACTCCACTTACAACTATAGTGGAGCAAGATATAGCTTGAGAACCACAACAGGTGTCTTGTTACTAACGCTGCGATTAATAAAGTTCCTCACTCCTAACACGCCCAACATCATTACCCCATGCACTAATACAAATAATGGGTTTGTTCCCATTTCCCGTCATAATATCATTCATGTTTTCAACAATATCACCAATTCCAGCTCCCGGATAGCAAACAATTAATCTGTTCCCCCTATCTCTGGCACAAAACGTTCTGTCTAAATACCTCACCTGGGAATCTCCCACAACCAAAATTCGCTTTGGTACTGCCCTAACTTTCTGAGCAGCCTGAGGGGCCTGCGCTCCGCCGTTCCTCGCTGATTTTCTCGCTGCAGGCGCACTACAGCACTCGTCCTCCAACACGGCAAATGAACTTGCCGTCCTTAGGGCGTCTGTAGGCGGCCTTGTCAAGGTCTTCTGAAGACCCCTGTCTTTCACTACTCTCCACGATGAGGTCTCGTCAACACTGGTCTCCTCCTTCGTTTCCTCTCGAAGTCTCACCCGTCGTACCTCCTCCCGCAGGGAATCCATCTCTGCTCTCAGAGCTCCAACCAAACTCACCAAATCATTCACTAATCCTTCCATTATTGCAATAATAATGTTACTCCAGAGCTCCAGCTAGCACAACCTCTCACTGTGACAGCACCTGACTGACTGGATGTACTGTATGTTAACCGGAGCTCATGAGTGTTGTTATATTATCATAGCAATATGGAAGTTGTAGTGAAGGACCTGGTGACTCTAGTGTGAGCCCTGAGGACAGAGTTGGACTCTCTGCGGGAGGAGGTTCGTCAGCTGAAAGAACAACGAGAAGTAACGAAGGAGGAGACCAGTAGTAAAGGGACCTCGTCTTGGAGAGTTGTGAAAGACAGGGGCCTTAAGAAGACTTTGATAAAGACGCCTTCAAACGCCATAGCAACTTCTAATTCATTTGACGTTTTGGAGGACGAGTGCTGTGGTGAGACTGCGGATCGCGCAAAAGGGAAAGCAACGAAGAGCAAGGAAGTGCAGGCCCCTCAGAGAGTAAAGGAAGTACCTAAGCAAACCTTAGTTGTGGGAGATTCCCAGATAAGGTAATTGGATAGAACGTTTTGTGCTAGAGATAGGGGGAACAGGTTAAGGGTTTACTATCCCGGAGCTGGCATTGGTGATATTATAAACAATATGAATGATATTATGGCTGGAAATGGGAACAATCCCATTATTTGCATTAGCGTGGGAGGAAATGATGTTGGTCGAGTTAGGAATGAGGAACTGATTCAGAGGTATAAAACAGCCATAGAATTAGTTAGGAGCAAGGGAGGAATCCCGATCATATGTGGCATTCTTCCAAGAAAGGGAGTGGGAAATGAATGGATGTCAAGGGCACTTGGTGTCAATTGCCGGCTGGAAAGATATTGCAAATCAAATGCAATATCTTTCATAGACAACTGGGAACACTTCTATGGAAAAAATGAAATGTATGCTCGTGATGGGGTGAATCTATCGAGAGCTGGGGTTGTTGCTGTTGCGAACTCGTTGGAAGAAGTGGTTAGAGGTGTTTGTTTGGGTTTAAACTGTTAGTAGATAGAGGTATGGGAATTGATTTGGAGGAAGGAGATAATAAAAGTATGTGTTTGTGGGAGAAAGGAATTGGCAAAATGATCAGGGTAAGAGAAGGGCCTCAAAATAACAATTCACTTAGGGTATATTACACTAACAGTAGAAGTCTAAGAAATAAAATTAACGAATTAAATGCTCTTGTCTGCACAGAAAAAAATAGATATTATTGCACTTACCGAAACGTGGATGAATGTAGAAAATAGAGAACTATTAGCTGAATATCAAATAAATGGATTTAAACTATTTCACACAGATAGATATATTAGACGAGGAGGGGGAGTAGCGATATATATTAGGGACAATTTGAAATGTAGTCTCAAAGAGGGAATCAAAACTGAGCAACACACAGAAACTATTTGGATAGAATTATACGAAAAAGCAAATAATATTATAATAGGAGTTATTTATAGGCCACCAAATTTAGACAGAATGGAAGCAAAGCATCTATGGGATGAAATATCTAGGGCATCTAAATCTAACAGTATTTACGTCATGGGTGACTTTAATTTTAGTGGAATAAACTGCTTGAACAAAACAGGGAATAGTGAAGCAGAATATTTTCCAGAATTAATTGACGATTGCTTTCTTACGCAACACATTAAGGAACCAACACGGGAAAATAATATTTTAGATTTAGTGTTAACTAACAGGGAAACACAAATTAATGACATCGAAATAGAGAGTGAGCTAGGGAACAGTGATCACAAAGAAATCAGATTTAGCATAGAATGGAATAGACTTGTAGGAGAAAATTCTGTTAAAGTGCCAGATTTTCGAAAAGCTGATTTTAATAGCCTAAGAAATTTTTTGGGTCAAATTGATTGGAAAGTCTAGGGTATGGGGTGGGGGCTGGTCTTGGAGCGAGGCATGAACCCAGCGATAGGTGACGTAAATTGGGATTTCGATGTGGATTCTATATATAACTTATTTATGAATATTCTAAACAAAGCACAGGAACGTAGTATACCATACAAATTGAATAGATCGAATACTAATGACCCAAAGTGGATAACAAAGAATTTGAAGAACCTTATATGTAAAAAGAGAGCTTGGTACAAAAGGATTAAAAATGGGGAGGTCACTTTAGAACAGGAATTCGCACAACTGGTTAGAAATGTTAAAAAAGAGATAAGGAAAGCAAAAAGAAACTAAGTTCGCATAGCAGGGCAAGCAGACAAATCCTAAAGGGTTTTTTCAGTTATATCGTACTAAGACTAGGGAAAGGATAGATCCATTAAAAACTGAGACAGGTCAAATAACAGATAGTGATGAAGAGATGAGTAGTATTTTTAATAAATATTTTGTATCTGTATTTACTAAAGAGGAACTTAACAATATGCCTTCAGCCGAACAAGTCTATGTGGGTGGGGACGAGGACAGGTTGACGAGTTTTGCAGTTACCAGGGAGGATGTTCTTAAACAAATAGTAAAACTCAAACCAAACAAATCCCCAGGGCCGGATGAAGTGTTTGCCAGGGTGCTTAAAGAATGCAAAGAGGAGCTTTGTGACCCACTGTCAACCATATTTAATAAATCAAGAGAGTCAGGCAGAGTGCCAGAGTTTTGGAGAGTTGCTAATGTGATACCAGTTTTTAAGAAAGGGGATAGATCACTTGCGTCTAACTATCGACCAATTAGCCTAACGTTTATTGTGGGAAAGCTACTCAAATCTATAATAGCAAATAAAATTCGTCTTCATCTTGAAAAACATAAATTAATAATTGAATCGCAACATGGTTTTATAAATGGCCGTTCATGTTTAACAAATTTGTTATCTTTTTATTCTAGCATTGTTGAGGCAGTTGATAGTGGTAAGGATTGAGATGTTGTGTACCTTGACTTTAGCAAAGCTTTTGATACAGTGCCACATGAAAGACTGATTAAAAAGATAGAGTCTCAAGGTATTGGGGGTGCTATATTAAGCTGGATTAGGGCATGGCTATACCAAAGGAAACAAAGTTAGTATAAATGGAGTCAAGTCAGAATGGAAGAATGTTGTAAGTGGGGTGCCTCAGGGCTCTGTCATAAGAACATAAGAACAAAGGTAACTGCAGAAGGCCTATTAGCCCATACGAGGCAGCTCCTATTCTATAACCACCCAATCCCACTCATATACTTGTCCAACCCGTGCTTGAAACAATCGAGGGACCCCACCTCCACAATGTTACGCGGCAATTGGTTCCACAAATCAACAACCCTGTTACTGAACCAGTATTTACCCAAGTCTTTCCTAAATCTAAACTTAACCAATTTATATCCATTGTTTCGTGTTCTGTCCTGTGTTGATACTTTTAATACCCTATTAATATCCCCCCGGTTATGTCCATTCATCCACTTGTAAACCTCTATCATGTCACCCCTAACTCTTCGCCTTTCCAGTGAATGCAACTTAAGCTTTGTTAATCTTTCTTCATATGAAAGATTTCTAATTTGGGGAATTAACTTAGTCATCCTACGCTGGACACGTTCAAGTGAATTTATATCCATTCTATAATATGGCGACCAAAACTGAACTGCATAATCTAAATGGGGCCTAACTAGAGCAAGATATAGCTTGAGAACCACACCAGGTGTCTTGTTACTAACGCTGCGATTAATAAATCCAAGTGTCCGATTTGCCTTATTACGAACATTTATGCATTGATCCTTTTGTTTTAGATTCTTACTAATCATAACTCCCAGATCCCTTTCGCAATCCGACTTCGCAATCACAACACCATCTAGCTCGTATCTTGTAACTCTATCATCATTACCTAACCTCAGAACTTTACATTTATCAGCATTAAACTGCATCTGCCAATCCTTTGACCATTTCAAAACCCTATCTAGATCAACTTGAAGTGATAGTGAGTCCTCCTCCGAATTAATTTCCCTACCGATTTTCGTATCATCGGCAAATTTGCAAATGTTGCTACTCAAACCTGAATCTAAATCATTTATATATATTATAAACAACAGAGGTCCCAGGACAGAGCCTTGAGGCACTCCACTTACAACATTTTCCCACTCTGACTTGATTCCATTTATACTAACTCTCTGTTTCCTTTGGTATAGCCATGCCCTAATCCAGCTTAATATAGCACCCCCAATACCATGAGACTCTATTTTTTTAATCAGTCTTTCATGTGGCACTGTATCAAAAGCTTTGCTAAAGTCAAGGTATACAACATCGCAATCCTTACCACTATCAACTGCCTCAACAATGCTAGAATAAAAAGATAACAAATTTGTTAAACATGAACGGCCATTTATAAAACCATGTTGCGACTCAATTATTAATTTATGTTTTTCAAGATGAAGACGAATTTTATTTGCTATTATAGATTCGAGTAACTTTCCCACAATAGACGTTAGGCTAATTGGTCGATAATTAGACGCAAGTGATCTATCTCCTTTCTTAAAAACTGGTATCACATTAGCAACTTTCCAAAACTCTGGCACTCTGCCTGACTCTATTGATTTATTAAATATGGTTGACAGTGGGTCACAAAGCTCCTCTTTGCATTCTTTAAGCACCCTAGCAAACACTTCATCCGGCCCTGGGGATTTGTTTGGTTTGAGTTTTACTATTTGTTTAAGAACATCCTCCCTGGTAACTGCTAAACTCGTCAACCTGTCCTCGTCCCCACCCACATAGACTTGTTCGGCTGAAGGCATATTGTTAAGTTCCTCTTTAGTAAATACAGATACAAAATATTTATTAAAAATACTACTCATCTCTTCATCACTATCTGTTATTTGACCTGTCTCAGTTTTTAATGGACCTATCCTTTCCCTAGTCTTAGTACGATATAACTGAAAAAACCCTTTAGGATTTGTCTTTGCTTGCCCTGCTATGCGAACTTCATAGTTTCTTTTTGCTTTCCTTATCTCTTTTTTAACATTTCTAACCAGTTGTACGAATTCCTGTTCTAAAGTGACCTCCCCATTTTTAATCCTTTTGTACCAAGCTCTCTTTTTACCTATAAGGTTCTTCAAATTCTTTGTTATCCACTTTGGGTCATTAGTATACGATCTATTCAATTTGTATGGTATACTACGTTCCTGTGCTTTGTTTAGAATATTCTTAAATAAGTTATATATTGAATCCACATCGAAATCCCCATTTAAGTCACCTATCGCTGGGTTCATGTCTCGCTCCAAGACCGGCCCACACCCCATACCCAAGCCTTTCCAATCAATTTGACCCAAAAAATTTCTTAGGCTATTAAAATCAGCTTTTCGAAAATCTGGCACTTTAACAGAATTTTCTCCTACTGGTCTATTCCATTCTATGCTAAATCTGATTTCTTTGTGATCACTGCTCCCTAGCTCACTCCCTATTTCGATGTCATTAATTTGCGTTTCCCTGTTAGTTAACACTAAATCTAAAATGTTATTTTCCCGTGTTGGTTCCTTAATGTGTTGCGTAAGAAAGCAATCGTCAATTAATTCTAGAAAATCTTCTGCTTCACTATTCCCTGTTTTGTTCAACCAGTTTATTCCGCTAAAATTAAAGTCACCCATGACATAAATACTGTTAGATCTAGATGCTCTAGATATTTCATCCCATAGATGCTTTGCTTCCATTCTGTCTAAATTTGGTGGCCTATATATTACTCCTATTATAATATTATTAGCTTTTTCGTTTAATTCAATCCAAATAGTTTCTGTGTGTGGCTCTGTTTTGATTCCCTCTTTGAGACTACATTTCAAATTGTCCCTAACATATATGGCTACTCCACCTCCTCGTCTAATATATCTATCTGTGTGAAATAGTTTAAATCCATATATTTGATATTCAGCTAATAGTTCTCTATTTTCTACATTCATCCACGTTTCGGTAAGTGCAATAATATCTATTTTTTCTGTGCAGACAAGAGCATTTAATTCGTTAATTTTATTTCTTAGACTTCTACTGTTAGTGTAATATACCCTAAGTGAATTGTTATTTTGCGGACCTTCTCTTTCCCTGATCGTTTTGCCAATTCCTTTCTCCCACAAACACATACTTTTATTACCTCCTTCCTCCAAATCAATTCCCATACCTCTATCTACTAACAGTTTAAACCCAAACAAACACCTCTAACCACTTCTTCCAACGAGTTCGCAACAGCAACAACCCCAGCTCTCGATAGATGCACCCCAACACGAGCATACATTTCATTTCTTCCATAGAAGTGTTCCCAGTTGTCTATGAAAGATATTGCATTTGATTTGCAATATCTTTCCAGCCGGCAATTGACACCAAGTGCCCTCGATATCCATTCATTTCCCACTCCCTTTCTTGGAAGAATGCCACATATGATCGGGATTCCTCCCTTGCTCCTAACTAATTCTATGGCTGTTTTATACCTCTGAATCAGTTCCTCACTCCTAACTCGACCAACATCATTTCCTCCCACGCTAATGCAAATAATGGGATTGTTCCCATTACCAGCCATAATATCATTCATGTTGTTTATAATATCACCAATGCCAGCTCCGGGATAGCAAACCCTTAACCTGTTCCCCCTATCTCTAGCACAAAACGCTCTATCCAAATACCTTATCTGGGAATCTCCCACAACTAATGTTTGCTTAGGTACTTCCTTTACTTTCTGAGGGGCCTGCTCCTGGGACCTCTGTTGTTTATAATATATATAAATAATTTAGATTCAGGTTTGAGTAGCAACATTTGCAAATTTGCCGATGATACGAAAATCGGTAGGGAAATTAATTCGGAGGAGGACTCACTATCACTTCAAGTTGATCTAGATAGGGTTTTGCAATGGTCGAAGGATTGGCAGATGCAGTTTAATGCTGATAAATGTATAGTTCTGAGGTTAGGTAATGATGATAGGGTTACAAGATACGAGCTAGATGGTGTTGAGATTGCGAAGTCGAATTGCGAAAGGGATCTGGGAGTTATGATTAGTAAGAATTTAAAACAAAAGGATCAATGCATAAATGTTCGTAATAAGGCAAATCGGACACTTGGACTTATTAATCGCAGCGTTAGTAACAAGACACCTGGTGTGGTTCTCAATCTATATCTTGCTCTAGTTAAGCCCCATTTAGATTATGCAGTTCAGTTTTGGTCGCCATATTATAGAATGGATATAAATTCACTTGAACGTGTCCAGCATAGGATGAAGTTAATTCCCCAAATTAGAAATCTTTCATATGAAGAAAGATTAACAAAGCTCAAGTTGCATTCACTGGAAAGGCGAAGAGTTAGGGGTGACATGATAGAGGTTTACAAGTGGGTGAATGGACATAACAAAGGGGATATTAATAGGGTATTAAAAGTATCAACACAAGACAGAACACGAAACAATGGGTATAAATTGGATAAGTTTAGATTTAGGAAAGACTTGGGTAAATACTGGTTCAGTAACAGGGTTGTTGATTTGTGGAACCAATTGCCGGGTAACATTGTGGAGGTGGGGTCCCTCGATTGTTTTAAGCATGGGTTGGACATGTATATGAGTGGGATTGGGTGGTTATAAATAGGAGCTGCCTCGTATGGGCCAACAGGCCTTCTGCAGTTGCCTTTGTTCTTATGTTCTTTTGCTTTCCAGCACACGACATGACATGACAACAATTTTCTATTACCTGTTGTCTTGACACCACGCAATAGGTTTTAATTATAGAGTTATTCAACAAAACTTTTCCATATTTCAGACTTCCAGAACTTTTGTAACTTAATTTCTCGGTTTCAACATTTAAATACTATATTTCCAAACTTCAGTTTACTAGGTTTTCAGAAGCATTACGTTAATTTTTAAAAACAAAGATGACATCAGTAGTGTACAGTGGGACTAGACCCGCGCACAGCACCTGAGCAGGTGAGCCCATTAGACTCCCTGCTCAGGTGTTACACAGGTGTCAAGTCACACAGTGTTCTGGGGGGTTCCCCGGGTGTGTGGAGCGTGCCAGGCGTGTGGCGTCCGGCCGCGCGGCACTTGACAGAGGGTATAATTATGTTGGAGTGAAAGGAGTAGTATGTGGGTCATGTAGGGTAGTAGTAAAGAAAGAGGAGTGATGAAAAGGTGAGGAGAGGAATAGTAGTTTATGAGTATGTGCCGTAGATTTAATCCAGTGTGAGGATTGATAGACAGATAGATGCGAGTATGTGGTTATGTAGAGGAGGGAGGGCTGCCCTACCTGGCAAGGATATGTTGAGGAGGGAGGGTCCCCCTCCCCCCCTGCCCTGAGAGGGTAGATGACAAGGCTCTTAAGATGGATTTGGGATGAGAAGGAGGGGAAAGGGGGAGAGGGGAAGCAGGCGGCGGTTTTGTGTGATAGCGAGGGGAGGCATTATTTTTTCTTAAAGAATGTCTGTTTTATGTAAGGAAAAGAAACATTTAACTTTCTCACCCAATTCTGTTTGTGTCCATGGTGTTCAATGACGGTGATTAGTTAGACGTCAGACAGGGTTGTGTTGGCGTCTTAGCAGCAAATGGTGGCGTGTCAATGAGCTGCATCTGGTTTTCTGTAGACAGTGTGGGTCTCTCCCCTCACTCCCTCACGTGGGTTGCTTCTAGCTCGCTTCTAAAGCAGAGCATACTCAACAGCAAATAATGTCCACATAGACAAGAGGTCCTCAGCACATACCAGCAGAGCACATAGGAGCATTGAACCTCCATGAGGTCACCATGTGGATCCTTTGCCGCCCCAGCCCGTGTGGACCCTTTGGCGTCCCACGCTTGAGTGACCTGTGATGGCTGTTGTTGTTAAAGATTCGCTACTTGGAACAAGCAGTTCCAAGTAGCACGGGCCATGGTGAGCCCGTAGGTACTTTGTGTGATGGCATTAGCTGCTGGGGTCGTATGTTGCTCCCCCCTCCCCCGCACCCCCCTCCCATGCAGGTGACAGTCATCATTAATCACTCGACAATTCCACACACTTCACTTTTCCCCAGTCCGCAATAAACGAGGGAAAAGTAAACACATTATATAAATTTATTTCTTTTATTAAACACTTAAGCGATTTACAACGATTATAATAATAATAATAATAATAATAATAATAACACTACCTCTTGGTGGTTTAGCTAGTAGACAACCATCCAATCTGTAGAATGGGTTTAGCTAGTAGACAGATGGGGGGAGGCATTTATCCAGTCCATCGAACCTTCCTGGCATCCTAGTCATCCATCCGATCTGTAAAATGGAAAAAGGTTATGAGTTTTGTTGTCAATGTTGTAAAATAAATACAGACATTATTATGTTCATCATTCAGTCCTAACATAAAGTATTACTCACTGCACTATCATCCTAGCCAACTTCGCCACACAACGTTTCACACGCATCATCATTACCGATTAAGCAGAATGTTTCCATACATTCCATACACGGGCATTTCCATCTGAACATAACTGAATTTCAACACTTTTTCATCATTCCTGCGAAATTGACCATATATAAATGCTTCATCAAAGTGAAGCAGGGCTGCCTCTAAGCTTAGTCTGGAAAAATGATAGGCAAAATAAACGGCGTAATTCCCACAGAAGTAACTATTCAGGGATTGAATCCTTTCCTTCATAATATATAGGGCATAGTCTTGGAAGTAGGACATAAACTCTTCGAAATATCTTGAATATGATCCTATTGCAGGATTGGCGAAGCTGTCTAGTACCCCCTCGTGTGGGTGGGGACGAGGACAGGTTGACGAGTTTAGCAGTTACCAGGGAGGATGTTCTTAAACAAATAGTAAAACTCAAACCAAACAAATCCCCAGGGCCGGATGAAGTGTTTGCCAGGGTGCTTAAAGAATGCAAAGAGGAGCTTTCTGAGCCACTGTCAACCATATTTAATAAATCAATAGAGTCAGGCAGAGTGCCAGAGTTTTGGAAAGTTGCTAATGTGATACCAGTTTTTAAGAAAGGAGATAGATCACTTGCGTCTAACTATCGACCAATTAGCCTAACGTCTATTGTGGGAAAGTTACTCGAATCTATAATAGCAAATAAAATTCGTCTTCATCTTGAAAAACATAAATTAATAATTGAGTCGCAACATGGTTTTATAAATGGCCGTTCATGTTTAACAAATTTGTTATCTTTTTATTCTAGCATTGTTGAGGCAGTTGATAGTGGTAAGGATTGCGATGTTGTATACCTTGACTTTAGCAAAGCTTTTGATACAGTGCCACATGAAAGACTGATTAAAAAAATAGAGTCTCATGGTATTGGGGGTGCTATATTAAGCTGGATTAGGGCATGGCTATACCAAAGGAAACAGAGAGTTAGTATAAATGGAATCAAGTCAGAGTGGGAAAATGTTGTAAGTGGAGTGCCTCAAGGCTCTGTCCTGGGACCTCTGTTGTTTATAATATATATAAATGATTTAGATTCAGGTTTGAGTAGCAACATTTGCAAATTTGCCGATGATACGAAAATCGGTAGGGAAATTAATTCGGAGGAGGACTCACTATCACTTCAAGTTGATCTAGATAGGGTTTTGAAATGGTCAAAGGATTGGCAGATGCAGTTTAATGCTGATAAATGTAAAGTTCTGAGGTTAGGTAATGATGATAGAGTTACAAGATACGAGCTAGATGGTGTTGTGATTGCGAAGTCGGATTGCGAAAGGGATCTGGGAGTTATGATTAGTAAGAATTTAAAACAAAAGGATCAATGCATAAATGTTCGTAATAAGGCAAATCGGACACTTGGATTTATTAATCGCAGCGTTAGTAACAAGACACCTGGTGTGGTTCTCAAGCTATATCTTGCTCTAGTTAGGCCCCATTTAGATTATGCAGTTCAGTTTTGGTCGCCATATTATAGAATGGATATAAATTCACTTGAACGTGTCCAGCGTAGGATGACTAAGTTAATTCCCCAAATTAGAAATCTTTCATATGAAGAAAGATTAACAAAGCTTAAGTTGCATTCACTGGAAAGGCGAAGAGTTAGGGGTGACATGATAGAGGTTTACAAGTGGATGAATGGACATAACCGGGGGGATATTAATAGGGTATTAAAAGTATCAACACAGGACAGAACACGAAACAATGGATATAAATTGGATAAGTTTAGATTTAGGAAAGACTTGGGTAAATACTGGTTCAGTAACAGGGTTGTTGATTTGTGGAACCAATTGCCGCGTAACATTGTGGAGGTGGGGTCCCTCGATTGTTTCAAGCACGGGTTGGACAAGTATATGAGTGAGATTGGGTGGTTATAGAATAGGAGCTGCCTCGTATGGGCCAATAGGCCTTCTGCAGTTACCTTTGTTCTTATGTTCTTATAACTATTTCGCTTCTACCTTCATCCTTATTTACATAGAATGTTATCCAGTGCCACAATTTGTTACGAGAACCAGACTCCCGAGTGTTGATTATGAACACCACAGGTCTTTTTTTTATGTATTTTTGTCGTTATTTTCGCTATGTCATCAGCTGGGAAACATCCTAGATAGTTTACCTTATCACCTAAATTACTTCTGATGGACTCATTTATTTCCAAACAATTCATATTAATATTTATTCTTGCATATCACAAATAACGCGACGTTTGGTGTTAATGCTGGTCTATTCCATTCTATGCTAAATCTGATTTCTTTGTGATCACTGTTCCCTAGCTCACTCCCTATTTCGATGTCATTAATTTGTGTTTCCCTGTTAGTTAACACTAAATCTAAAATATTATTTTCCCGCGTTGGTTCCTTAATGTGTTAGGTAAGAAAGCAATCGTCAATTAATTCTGGAAAATCTTCTGCTCCACTATTCCCTGTTTTGTTCACCCAGTTTATTCCACTAAAATTAAAGTCACCCATGGCATAAATACTGTTAGATCTAGATGCTCTAGATATTTCATCCCATAGATGCTTTGCTTCCATTCTGTCTAAATTTGGTGGCCTATATATAATTCCTATTATAATATTATTTGCTTTTTCGTTTAATTCTATCCAAATAGTTTCTGTGTGTGGCTCAGTTTTGATTCCCTCTTTGAGACTACATTTCAAATTGTCCCTAACATATATGGCTACTCCCCCTCCTCGTCTAATATATCTATCTGTGTGAAATAGTTTAAATCCATTTATTTGATATTCAGCTAATAATAAGCTGTGTTATTTGATATTCAGCCACTTTATAATAGTGGCATTATAAAATTCTCCACTTCGATCAAAATAAATTTTGCGCACTCCCTGAGAATGAGGTGAATCTAGAATTAAAGCTAGAGCTTTAATGGTACTTTTCCCATCGTTGCTGTGTAAGGGTACTACTTGGTACCTAGAGTACCAAGAGAAAATATCTACACATACGAGTAAATATTTCACTCCGTCATTATGTTTGCCCAATAAACTCATCTCGGCCAAGTCTATAGCTTGAAATAGTCGTAGTTTAGGGCTTAATAAGAACATAAGAACATAAGAACAAAGGTAACTGCAGAAGGCCTATTGGCCCATACGAGGCAGCTCCTATTCTATAACCACCCAATCCCACTCATATACTTGTCCAACCCGCGCTTGAAACAATCGAGGGACCCCACCTCCACCACGTTACGCGGCAATTGGTTCCACAAATCTACAACCCTGTTACTGAACCAGTATTTACCCAAGTCTTTCCTAAATCTAAACTTATCCAATTTATACCCATTGTTTCGTGTTCTGTCCTGTGTTGATACTTTTAATACCCTATTAATATCCCCCTTGTTATGTCCATTCACCCACTTGTAAACCTCTATCATGTCGCCCCTAACTCTTCGCTTTTCCAGTGAATGCAACTTAAGCTTTGTTAATCTTTCTTCATATGAAAGATTTCTAATTTGGGGAATTAACTTAGTCATCCTACGCTGGACACGTTCAAGTGAATTTATATCCATTCTATAATATGGCGACCAAAACTGAACTGCATAATCTAAATGGGGCCTAACTAGAGCAAGATATAGCTTGAGAACCACACCAGGTGTCTTGTTACTAACGCTGCGATTAATAAATCCAAGTGTCCGATTTGCCTTATTACGAACATTTATGCATTGATCCTTTTGTTTTAAATTCTTACTAATCATAACTCCCAGATCCCTTTCGCAATCCGACTTCGCAATCACAACACCATCTAGCTCGTATCTTGTAACTCTATCATCATTACCTAACCTCAGAACTTTACATTTATCAGCATTAAACTGCATCTGCCAATCCTTTGACCATTTCAAAACCCTATCTAGATCAACTTGAAGTGATAGTGAGTCCTCCTCCGAATTAATTTCCCTACCGATTTTCGTATCATCGGCAAATTTGCAAATGTTGCTACTCAAACCTGAATCTAAATCATTTATATATATTATAAACAACAGAGGTCCCAGGACAGAGCCTTGAGGCACTCCACTTACAACATTTTCCCACTCTGACTTGATTCCATTTATACTAACTCTCTGTTTCCTTTGGTATAGCCATGCCCTAATCCAGCTTAATATAGCACCCCCAATACCATGAGACTCTATTTTTTTAATCAGTCTTTCATGTGGCACTGTATCAAAAGCTTTGCTAAAGTCAAGGTATACAACATCGCAATCCTTACCACTATCAACTGCCTCAACAATGCTAGAATAAAAAGATAACAAATTTGTTAAACATGAACGGCCATTTATAAAACCATGTTGCGACTCAATTATTAATTTATGTTTTTCAAGATGAAGACGAATTTTATTTGCTATTATAGATTCGAGTAACTTTCCCACAATAGACGTTAGGCTAATTGGTCGATAGTTAGACGCAAGTGATCTATCTCCTTTCTTAAAAACTGGTATTACATTAGCAACTTTCCAAAACTCTGGCACTCTGCCTGACTCTATTGATTTATTAAATATGGTTGATAGTGGGTCACAAAGCTCCTCTTTGCATTCTTTAAGCACCCTAGCAAACACTTCATCCGGCCCTGGGGATTTGTTTGGTTTGAGTTTTACTATTTGTTTAAGAACATCCTCCCTGGTAACTGCTAAACTCGTCAACCTGTCCTCGTCCCCACCCACATAGACTTGTTCGGCTGAAGGCATATTGTTAAGTTCCTCTTTAGTAAATACAGATACAAAATATTTATTAAAAATACTACTCATCTCTTCATCACTATCTGTTATTTGACCTGTCTCAGTTTTTATTGGACCTATCCTTTCCCTAGTCTTAGTACGATATAACTGAAAAAACCCTTTAGGATTTGTCTTTGCTTGCCCTGCTATGCGAACTTCATAGTTTCTTTTTGCTTTCCTTATCTCTTTTTTAACATTTCTAACCAGTTGTACGAATTCCTGTTCTAAAGTGACCTCCCCATTTTTAATCCTTTTGTACCAAGCTCTCTTTTTACCTATAAGGTTCTTCAAATTCTTTGTTATCCACTTTGGGTCATTAGTATACGATCTATTCAATTTGTATGGTATACTACGTTCCTGTGCTTTGTTTAGAATATTCTTAAATAAGTTATATATTGAATCCACATCGAAATCCCCATTTAAGTCACCTATCGCTGGGTTCATGTCTCGCTCCAAGACCGGCCCACACCCCATACCCAAGCCTTTCCAATCAATTTGACCCAAAAAATTTCTTAGGCTATTAAAATCAGCTTTTCGAAAATCTGGCACTTTAACAGAATTTTCTCCTACTGGTCTATTCCATTCTATGCTAAATCTGATTTCTTTGTGATCACTGCTCCCTAGCTCACTCCCTATTTCGATGTCATTAATTTGCGTTTCCCTGTTAGTTAACACTAAATCTAAAATATTATTTTCCCGTGTTGGTTCCTTAATGTGTTGCGTAAGAAAGCAATCGTCAATTAATTCTAGAAAATCTTCTGCTTCACTATTCCCTGTTTTGTTCAACCAGTTTATTCCGCTAAAATTAAAGTCACCCATGACATAAATACTGTTAGATCTAGATGCTCTAGATATTTCATCCCATAGATGCTTTGCTTCCATTCTGTCTAAATTTGGTGGCCTATATATTACTCCTATTATAATATTATTAGCTTTTTCGTTTAATTCAATCCAAATAGTTTCTGTGTGTGGCTCTGTTTTGATTCCCTCTTTGAGACTACATTTCAAATTGTCCCTAACATATATGGCTACTCCACCTCCTCGTCTAATATATCTATCTGTGTGAAATAGTTTAAATCCATATATTTGATATTCAGCTAATAGTTCTCTATTTTCTACATTCATCCACGTTTCGGTAAGTGCAATAATATCTATTTTTTCTGTGCAGACAAGAGCATTTAATTCGTTAATTTTATTTCTTAGACTTCTACTGTTAGTGTAATATACCCTAAGTGAATTGTTATTTTGCGGACCTTCTCTTTCCCTGATCGTTTTGCCAATTCCTTTCTCCCACAAACACATACTTTTATTACCTCCTTCCTCCAAATCAATTCCCATACCTCTATCTACTAACAGTTTAAACCCAAACAAACACCTCTAACCACTTCTTCTAGCGAGTTCGCAACAGCAACAACCCCAGCTCTCGATAGATGCACCCCATCACGAGCATACATTTCATTTCTTCCATAGAAGTGTTCCCAGTTGTCTATGAAAGATATTGCATTTGATTTGCAATATCTTTCCAGCCGGCAATTGACACCAAGTGCCCTCGATATCCATTCATTTCCCACTCCCTTTCTTGGAAGAATGCCACATATGATCGGGATTCCTCCCTTGCTCCTAACTAACTCTATGGCTGTTTTATACCTCTGAATCAGTTCCTCACTCCTGACTCGACCAACATCATTTCCTCCCACGCTAATGCAAATAATGGGATTGTTCCCATTACCAGCCATAATATCATTCATGTTGTTTATAATATCACCAATGCCAGCTCCGGGATAGCAAACCCTTAACCTGTTCCCCCTATCTCTAGCACAAAACGTTCTATCCAAATACCTTATCTGGGAATCTCCCACAACTAATGTTTGCTTAGGTACTTCCTTTACTTTCTGAGGGGCCTGCGCTTCCTTTCTCTTCGTTGCTTTCCCTTTTGCGCGATCCACAGTCTCTCCACAGCACTCGTCCTCCAAAACGTCAAATGAATTTGAAGTTGCTATGGCGTTTGAAGGCGGCTTTATCAAAGTCTTCTTAAGGCCCCTGTCTTTCGCAACTCTCCAAGACGAGGTCCCTTTACTGCTGGTCTCCTCCTTCGTTACTTCTCGTTGTTTTTTAAGCTGACGCACCTCCTCCCGCAGAGAGTCCAACTCTGTCCTCAGGGCTCCCACTAGAGTCACCAGGTCCGACGCCGAGGGAATTTAATACCCGACGCCGAGGGAATTTAGGCGGTTGTAAATAATGCAACCTATAGGAGTCAGAGTTTTTCAGATAGCCCTTTACATCGGCTAGAGTTATACTAGAGTTAATTAATTTGGCGGCCTTATACAATCTCTGTACCCCTCCAAGCCCCCCGCTAGATGAGGGGTCATTATATACTCGTTTCAATACATCTTTCTTGCTCACCATTAGTAAACTATCTCATAGAGCGGTTCGTGAACAATATTACCGCGTAATGTTATAGTAGAGGGAGTGCAAGGGGCAATGATGTTGGGCGAGTTAGGAGTGAGGAACTAATACAGAGATTTAGGACAGCCATTGAATTAATTAGGAGCAAGGGAGGAATCCCGATCATATGTGGCATTCTTCCAAGAAAGAGAGTGGAAAATGAATGGATGTCGAGGGCACTTGGTGTCAATTGCCGGGTGGAAAGATATTGCAAATCAAATGCAATATCTTTCATACACAACTGGGAACGCTTCTATGGAAGAAATGAAATGTATGCTCGTGATGGGATGCATCTATCGAGGGCTGGGGTTGTTGCTGTTGCGAACTCGTTGGAACCAGTGGTTAGAGGTGTTTGCTTGGGTTTAAACTGTTAGTAGATAGTGGTATGGGAATTGATTTGGAGGAAGGAGGTAATAAAAGTATGTGTTCGTGGGAGAAAGGAATTGGCAAAATGATCAGGGAAAGAAAAGGGCCTCAAAATAACAATTCACTTAGGATATATTACACTAACAGTAGAAGTCTAAGAAATAAAATTAATGAATTAAATGCTCTTGTCTGCACAGAAAAAAATAGATATTATTGCACTTACCGAAACGTGGATGAATGTAGAAAATAGAGAACTATTAGCTGAATATCAGATAAATGGATTTAAACTATTTCACACAGATAGATATATTAGACGAGGATGGGGAGTAGCCATATATGTTAGGGACAATTTGAAATGTAGTCTCAAAGAGGGAATCAAAACTGAGCCACACACAGAAACTATTTGGATAAAATTAAACGAAAAAGCAAATAATATTATAATAGGAGTTATATATAGGCCACCAAATTTAGACAGAATGGAAGCAAAGCATCTATGGAATGAAATATCTAGAGCATCTAGATCTAACAGTATTTATGTCATAGGTGACTTTAATTTTAGTGGAATAAACTGGGTGAACAAAACAGGGAATTGTGAAGCAGAAGATTTTCTAGAATTAATTGACGATTGCTTTCTTACGCAAGACATTAAGGAACCAACGCGGGAAAATAATATTTTAGATTTAGTGTTAACTAACAGGGAAACACAAATTAATGACATCGAAATAGGGAGTGAGCTAGGAAACAGTGATCACCAAGTAATCAGATTTAGCATAGAATGGAATAGACCTGTAGGAGAAAATTCTGTTAAAGTGCCAGATTTTCGAAAAGCTGATTTTAATGGCCTAAGAAATTGTTTGGGTCAAATAGATTGGAAAGTCTTGGGTATGGGGTGTGGGCCCGTCTTAGAGCGAGACATGAACCCAGCGACAGGTGACGTAAAAGGGGATTTTGATGTGGATTTAATATATAACTTATTTAAGAATATTCTAAACAAAGTACAGAAACGTAGTATACCATACAAATTGAATAGATCGAATACTAATGACCCAAAGTGGATAACAAATAATTTAAAGAACCTTATAGGTAAAAAGAGAGTTTGGTACAAAAGGATTAAGAATGGGGAAGTCAGGTTAGAATAGGAATTCATACAACTGGTAAGAAATGTTAAAAAAAGAGATTAGGAAAGCAAAAAGAAACTATGAAGTTCGCATAGCAGAGCAAGCAAAGTCAAATCCTAAAGGGTTTTTTCAGTTATATCGAACTAAGACTAGGGAAAGGATAGGTCCTTTAAAATCTGAGATTGGTCAACAAACAGATAATGACAAGGACATGAGTAGTATTTTTAACAAATATTTTATATATCTGTATTTACTAAAGAAGAACTTAACAATATGCGTTCAGCCGAACAAGTCTCTGTGGGTGGGGATGAAGACAGGTTGACTAGTTTAGCAGTTACCAAGGAGGATGTAATTAAACAATTAGAAAAACTAAAACCAAACAAATCCCCAGGGCCGGATGAAGTGTTTGCCAGGGTGCTTAAAGAATGCAAAGAGGAGCTTTCCGAGCTACTGTCTACCATATTTAATAAATCAATAGAGTCAGGCAGAGTGCCAGAGTCATGGAAGGTAGCTAATGTGGTACCAATTTTTAAGAAAGGAGATAGATCACTTGCGTCAAACTATCGGCCAATTAGCCTAACGTCTATTGTGGGAAAGTTACTCGAATCAATAATTGCAAATACAATTCGTCTCCATCTTGAAAAACATAAATTAATAAATGAGTCGCAACATGGTTTTACAAATGGCCGTTCATGTTTAACAAATTTGCTAACTTTTTATTCCAGCATAGTTGAGGCAGTTGATAGTGGTAAGGATTGTGATGTTGTATACCTTGACTTTAGCAAAGCTTTTGATACAGTGCCACATGAAAGACTGATTAAAAAAATAGAGTCTCATGGTATTGGGGGTGCTATATTAAGCTGGATTAGGGCATGGCTATACCAAAGGAAACAGAGAGTTAGTATAAATGGAATCAAGTCAGAGTGGGAAAATGTTGTAAGTGGAGTGCCTCAAGGCTCTGTCCTGGGACCTCTGTTGTTTATAATATATATAAATGATTTAGATTCAGGTTTGAGTAGCAACATTTGCAAATTTGCCGATGATACGAAAATCGGTAGGGAAATTAATTCGGAGGAGGACTCACTATCACTTCAAGTTGATCTAGATAGGGTTTTGAAATGGTCAAAGGATTGGCAGATGCAGTTTAATGCTGATAAATGTAAAGTTCTGAGGTTAGGTAATGATGATAGAGTTACAAGATACGAGCTAGATGGTGTTGTGATTGCGAAGTCGGATTGCGAAAGGGATCTGGGAGTTATGATTAGTAAGAATTTAAAACAAAAGGATCAATGCATAAATGTTCGTAATAAGGCAAATCGGACACTTGGATTTATTAATCGCAGCGTTAGTAACAAGACACCTGGTGTGGTTCTCAAGCTATATCTTGCTCTAGTTAGGCCCCATTTAGATTATGCAGTTCAGTTTTGGTCGCCATATTATAGAATGGATATAAATTCACTTGAACGTGTCCAGCGTAGGATGACTAAGTTAATTCCCCAAATTAGAAATCTTTCATATGAAGAAAGATTAACAAAGCTTAAGTTGCATTCACTGGAAAGGCGAAGAGTTAGGGGTGACATGATAGAGGTTTACAAGTGGATGAATGGACATAACCGGGGGGATATTAATAGGGTATTAAAAGTATCAACACAGGACAGAACACGAAACAATGGATATAAATTGGATAAGTTTAGATTTAGGAAAGACTTGGGTAAATACTGGTTCAGTAACAGGGTTGTTGATTTGTGGAACCAATTGCCGCGTAACATTGTGGAGGTGGGGTCCCTCGATTGTTTCAAGCACGGGTTGGACAAGTATATGAGTGGGATTGGGTGGTTATAGAATAGGAGCTGCCTCGTATGGGCCAATAGGCCTTCTGCAGTTACCTTTGTTCTTATGTTCTTATGTCTAATATATCTATCTGTGTGAAATAGTTTAAATCCGTTTATGTGATATTCAGCTTATAGTTCTCTATTTTCTACATTCATCCACGTTTCGGTAAGTGCAATAATATCTATTTTTTCTGTGCAGACAAGAGCATTTAATTCGTTAATTTTATTTCTTAGACTTCTACTGTTAGTGTAATATACCCTAAGTGAATTGTTATTTTGAGGCCCTTCTCTTTCCCTGATCATTTTGCCAATTCCTTTCTCCCACAAACACATACTTTTATTACCTCCTTCCTCCAAATCAATTCCCATACCTGTATCTACTAACAGTTTAAACCCAAACAAACACCTCTAACCACTTCTTCCAACGAGTTCGCAACAGCAATATCTATATTAAGCTGGATTAGGGCATGGCTGTACCAAAGGAAACAGAGAGTTAGTATAAATGGAGTCAAGTCAGAGTGGGAAAATGTTGTAAGTGGGGTGCCTCAGGGCTCTGTCCTGGGACCTCTGTTGTTTATAATATATATGAATGATTTAGATTCAGGTTTGAGTAGCAACATTTGCAAATTTGCCGATGATACGAAAATCGGTAAGGAAATTCATTCGGAGGAGGACTCACTATCACTTCAAGTTGATCTAGATAGGGTTTTGAAATGGTCGAAGGATTGGCAGATGCAGTTTAATGCTGATAAATGTAAAGTTCTGAGATTAGGTAATGATGATAGGGATAGATACGAGCTAGATGGTGTTGAGATTGCGAAGTCGAATTGCGAAATGGATTTGGGAGTTATGAATAGTATGAATTTAAAACAAAAGGATCAATGCATAAATGTTCGTAATAAGGCAAATCGGACACTTGGACTTATTAATCGCAGCGTTAGTAACAAGACACCTGGTGTGGTTCTCAATCTATATCTTGCTCTAGTTAGGCCCCATTTAGATTATGCAGTTCAGTTTTGGTCGCCATATTATAGAATGGATATAAATTCACTTGAACGTGTCCAGCATAGGATGAAGTTAATTCCCCAAATTAGAAATCTTTCATATGAAGAAAGATTAACAAAGCTCAAGTTGCATTCACTGGAAAGGCGAAGAGTTAGGGGTGACATGATAGAGGTTTACAAGTGGGTGAATGGACATAACAAAGGGGATATTAATAGGGTATTAAAAGTATCAACACAAGACAGAACACGAAACAATGGGTATAAATTGGATAAGTTTAGATTTAGGAAAGACTTGGGTAAATACTGGTTCAGTAACAGGGTTGTTGATTTGTGGAACCAATTGCCGCGTAACATTGTGGAGGTGGGGTCCCTCGATTGTTTTAAGCATGGGTTGGACATGTATATGAGTGGGATTGGGTGGTTATAAATAGGAGCTGCCTCGTATGGGCCAACAGGCCTTCTGCAGTTGCCTTTGTTCTTATGTTCTTTTGCTTTCCAGCACACGACATGACATGACAACAATTTTCTAGTACCTGTTGTTCTAGACACCACGCAATAGGTTTTAATTATAGAGTTATTCAACAAAACTTTTCCATATTTCAGACTTCCAGAACTTTTGTAACTTAATTTCTCGGTTTCAACATTTAAATACTATATTTCCAAACTTCAGTTTACTAGGTTTTCAGAAGCATTACGTTAATTTTTAAAAACAAAGATGACATCAGTAGTGTACAGTGGGACTAGACCCGCGCACAGCACCTGAGCAGGTGAGCCCATTAGACTCCCTGCTCAGGTGTTACACAGGTGTCAAGTCACACAGTGTTCTGGGGGGTTCCCCGGGTGTGTGGAGCGTGCCAGGCGTGTGGCGTCCGGCCGCGCGGCACTTGACAGAGGGTATAATTATGTTGGAGTGGAAGGAGTAGTATGTGGGTCATGTAGGGTAGTAGTAAAGAAAGAGGAGTGATGAAAAGGTGAGGAGAGGAATAGTAGTTTATGAGTATGTGCCGTAGATTTAATCCAGTGTGAGGATTGATAGACAGATAGATGCGAGTATGTGGTTATGTAGAGGAGGGAGGGCTGCCCTACCTGGCAAGGATATGTTGAGGAGGGAGGGTCCCCCCCCCCCTGCCCTGAGAGGGTAGATGACAAGGCTCTTAAGATGGATTTGGGATGAGAAGGAGGGGAAAGGGGGAGAGGGGAAGCAGGCGGCGGTTTTGTGTGATAGCGAGGGGAGGCATTATTTTTTCTTAAAGAATGTCTGTTTTATGTAAGGAAAAGAAACATTTAACTTTCTCACCCAATTCTGTTTGTGTCGATGGTGTTCAATGACGGTGATTAGTTAGACGTCAGACAGGGTTGTGTTGGCGTCTTAACAGCAAATGGTGGCGTGTCAATGAGCTGCATCTGGTTTTCTGTAGACAGTGTGGGTCTCTCCCCTCACTCCCTCACGTGGGTTGCTTCTAGCTCGCTTCTAAAGCAGAGCATACTCAACAGCAAATAATGTCCACATAGACAAGAGGTCCTCAGCACATACCAGCAGAGCACATAGGAGCATTGAACCTCCATGAGGTCACCATGTGGATCCTTTGCCGCCCCAGCCCGTGTGGACCCTTTGGCGTCCCACGCTTGAGTGACCTGTGATGGCTGTTGTTGTTAAAGATTCGCTACTTGGAACAAGCAGTTCCAAGTAGCACGGGCCATGGTGAGCCCGTAGGTACTTTGTGTGATGGCATTAGCTGCTGGGGTCGTATGTTGCTCCCCCCTCCCCCGCACCCCCCTCCCATGCAGGTGACAGTCATCATTAATCACTCGACAATTCCACACACTTCACTTTTCCCCAGTCCGCAATAAACGAGGGAAAAGTAAACACATTATATAAATTTATTTCTTTTATTAAACACTTAAGCGATTTACAACGATTATAATAATAATAATAACACTACCTCTTGGTGGTTTAGCTAGTAGACAACCATCCAATCTGTAGAATGGGTTTAGCTAGTAGACAGATGGGGGGAGGCATTTATCCAGTCCATCGAACCTTCCTGGCATCCTAGTCATCCATCCGATCTGTAAAATGGAAAAAGGTTATGAGTTTTGTTGTCAATGTTGTAAAATAAATACAGACATTATTATGTTCATCATTCAGTCCTAACATAAAGTATTACTCACTGCACTATCATCCTAGCCAACTTCGCCACACAACGTTTCACACGCATCATCATTACCGATTAAGCAGAATGTTTCCATACATTCCATACACGGGCATTTCCATCTGAACATAACTGAATTTCAACACTTTTTCATCATTCCTGCGAAATTGACCATATATAAATGCTTCATCAAAGTGAAGCAGGGCTGCCTCTAAGCTTAGTCTGGAAAAATGATAGGCAAAATAAACGGCGTAATTCCCACAGAAGTAACTATTCAGGGATTGAATCCTTTTCTTCATAATATATAGGGCATAGTCTTGGAAGTAGGACATAAACTCTTCGAAATATCTTGAATATGATCCTATTGCAGGATTGGCGAAGCTGTCTAGTATAACTATTTCGCTTCTACCTTCATCCTTATTTACATAGAATGTTATCCAGTGCCACAATTTGTTACGAGAACCAGACTCCCGAGTGTTGATTATGAACACCACAGGTCTTTTTTTTTATGTATTTTTGTCGTTATTTTCGCTATGTCATCAGCTGGGAAACATCCTAGATAGTTTACCTTATCACCTAAATTACTTCTGATGGACTCATTTATTTCCAAACAATTCATATTAATATTTATTCTTGCGTATCACAAATAACGCGACGTTTGGTGTTAATGCTGGTCTATTCCATTCTATGCTAAATCTGATTTCTTTGTGATCACTGTTCCCTAGCTCACTCCCTATTTCGATGTCATTAATTTGTGTTTCCCTGTTAGTTAACACTAAATCTAAAATATTATTTTCCCGCGTTGGTTCCTTAATGTGTTAGGTAAGAAAGCAATCGTCAATTAATTCTGGAAAATCTTCTGCTCCACTATTCCCTGTTTTGTTCACCCAGTTTATTCCACTAAAATTAAAGTCACCCATGGCATAAATACTGTTAGATCTAGATGCTCTAGATATTTCATCCCATAGATGCTTTGCTTCCATTCTGTCTAAATTTGGTGGCCTATATATAATTCCTATTATAATATTATTTGCTTTTTCGTTTAATTCTATCCAAATAGTTTCTGTGTGTGGCTCAGTTTTGATTCCCTCTTTGAGACTACATTTCAAATTGTCCCTAACATATATGGCTACTCCCCCTCCTCGTCTAATATATCTATCTGTGTGAAATAGTTTAAATCCATTTATTTGATATTCAGCTAATAATAAGCTGTGTTATTTGATATTCAGCCACTTTATAATAGTGGCATTATAAAATTCTCCACTTCGATCAAAATAAATTTTGCGCACTCCCTGAGAATGAGGTGAATCTAGAATTAAAGCTAGAGCTTTAATGGTACTTTTCCCATCGTTGCTGTGTAAGGGTACTACTTGGTACCTAGAGTACCAAGAGAAAATATCTACACATACGAGTAAATATTTCACTCCGTCATTATGTTTGCCCAATAAACTCATCTCGGCCAAGTCTATAGCTTGAAATAGTCGTAGTTTAGGGCTTAATACCCGACGCCGAGGGAATTTAGGCGGTTGTAAATAATGCAACCTATAGGAGTCAGAGTTTTTCAGATAGCCCTTTACATCGGCTAGAGTTATACTAGAGTTAATTAATTTGGCGGCCTTATACAATCTTTGTACCCCTCCAAGCCCCCCGCTAGATGAGGGGTCATTATATACTCGTTTCAATACATCTTTCTTGCTCACCATTAGTAAACTATCTCATAGAGCGGTTCGTGAACAATATTACCGCGTAATGTTATAGTAGAGGGAGTGCAAGGGGCAATGATGTTGGGCGAGTTAGGAGTGAGGAACTAATACAGAGATTTAGGACAGCCATTGAATTAATTAGGAGCAAGGGAGGAATCCCGATCATATGTGGCATTCTTCCAAGAAAGAGAGTGGAAAATGAATGGATGTCGAGGGCACTTGGTGTCAATTGCCGGGTGGAAAGATATTGCAAATCAAATGCAATATCTTTCATACACAACTGGGAACGCTTCTATGGAAGAAATGAAATGTATGCTCGTGATGGGATGCATCTATCGAGGGCTGGGGTTGTTGCTGTTGCGAACTCGTTGGAACCAGTGGTTAGAGGTGTTTGCTTGGGTTTAAACTGTTAGTAGATAGTGGTATGGGAATTGATTTGGAGGAAGGAGGTAATAAAAGTATGTGTTCGTGGGAGAAAGGAATTGGCAAAATGATCAGGGAAAGAAAAGGGCCTCAAAATAACAATTCACTTAGGATATATTACACTAACAGTAGAAGTCTAAGAAATAAAATTAATGAATTAAATGCTCTTGTCTGCACAGAAAAAAATAGATATTATTGCACTTACCGAAACGTGGATGAATGTAGAAAATAGAGAACTATTAGCTGAATATCAGATAAATGGATTTAAACTATTTCACACAGATAGATATATTAGACGAGGATGGGGAGTAGCCATATATGTTAGGGACAATTTGAAATGTAGTCTCAAAGAGGGAATCAAAACTGAGCCACACACAGAAACTATTTGGATAAAATTAAACGAAAAAGCAAATAATATTATAATAGGAGTTATATATAGGCCACCAAATTTAGACAGAATGGAAGCAAAGCATCTATGGAATGAAATATCTAGAGCATCTAGATCTAACAGTATTTATGTCATAGGTGACTTTAATTTTAGTGGAATAAACTGGGTGAACAAAACAGGGAATTGTGAAGCAGAAGATTTTCTAGAATTAATTGACGATTGCTTTCTTACGCAAGACATTAAGGAACCAACGCGGGAAAATAATATTTTAGATTTAGTGTTAACTAACAGGGAAACACAAATTAATGACATCGAAATAGGGAGTGAGCTAGGAAACAGTGATCACCAAGTAATCAGATTTAGCATAGAATGGAATAGACCTGTAGGAGAAAATTCTGTTAAAGTGCCAGATTTTCGAAAAGCTGATTTTAATAGCCTAAGAAATTGTTTGGGTCAAATAGATTGGAAAGTCTTGGGTATGGGGTGTGGGCTGGTCTTAGAGCGAGACATGAACCCAGCGACAGGTGACGTAAAAGGGGATTTTGATGTGGATTTAATATATAACTTATTTAAGAATATTCTAAACAAAGTACAGAAACGTAGTATACCATACAAATTGAATAGATCGAATACTAATGACCCAAAGTGGATAACAAATAATTTAAAGAACCTTATAGGTAAAAAGAGAGTTTGGTACAAAAGGATTACGAATGAGGAAGTCAGGTTAGAATAGGAATTCATACAACTGGTAAGAAATGTTAAAAAAAGAGATTAGGAAAGCAAAAAGAAACTATGAAGTTCGCATAGCAGAGCAAGCAAAGTCAAATCCTAAAGGGTTTTTTCAGTTATATCGAACTAAGACTAGGGAAAGGATAGGTCCTTTAAAATCTGAGATTGGTCAACAAACAGATAATGACAAGGAGATGAGTAGTATTTTTAACAAATATTTTATATATCTGTATTTACTAAAGAAGAACTTAACAATATGCGTTCAGCCGAACAAGTCTCTGTGGGTGGGGATGAAGACAGGTTGACTAGTTTAGCAGTTACCAAGGAGGATGTAATTAAACAATTAGAAAAACTAAAACCAAACAAATCCCCAGGGCCGGATGAAGTGTTTGCCAGGGTGCTTAAAGAATGCAAAGAGGAGCTTTCCGAGCTACTGTCTACCATATTTAATAAATCAATAGAGTCAGGCAGAGTGCCAGAGTCATGGAAGGTAGCTAATGTGGTACCAATTTTTAAGAAAGGAGATAGATCACTTGCGTCAAACTATCGGCCAATTAGCCTAACGTCTATTGTGGGAAAGTTACTTGAATCAATAATTGCAAATACAATTCGTCTCCATCTTGAAAAACATAAATTAATAAATGAGTCGCAACATGGTTTTACAAATGGCCGTTCATGTTTAACAAATTTGCTAACTTTTTATTCCAGCATATTTGAGGCAGTTGATAGTGGTAAGGATTGTGATGTTGTGTACCTTGACTTTAGCAAAGCTTTTGATACAGTGCCACATGAAAGACTAATTAAAAAAATAGGAGCTCATGGTATTGGGGGTGCTATATTAACTTGGATTAGGGCATGGCTATTCCAAAGGAAACAGAGAGTTAATATAAATGGAGTCAAGTCAGAGTGGGAAAATGTTGTAAGTGGGGTGCCTCAGGGCTCTGTCCTGGGACCTCTGTTGTTTATAATATATATGAATGATTTAGATTCAGGTTTGAGTAGCAACATTTGCAAATTTGCCGATGATACGAAAATCGGTAAGGAAATTAATTCGGAGGAGGACTCACTATCACTTCAAGTTGATCTAGATAGGGTTTTGAAATGGTCGAAGGATTAGCAGATGCAGATGTTATGTCCATTCACCCACTTAAAAACCTCTATCATGTCACCCCTAACTCTTCGCCTTTCCAGTGAATGCAACTTAAGCTTTGTTAATCTTTCTTCATATGAAAGATTTCTAATTTGGGGAATTAACTTAGTCATCCGACGCTGGACACGTTCAAGTGAATTTATATCCATTCTATAATATGGCGACCAAAACTGAACTGCATAATCTAAATGGGGCCTAACTAGAACAAGATATAGCTTGAGAACCACACCAGGTGTCTTGTTACTAATGCTGCGATTAATAAATCCGAGTGTGCGATTTGCCTTATTACGAACATATATGCATTGATCCTTTTGTTTTAAATGCTTACAAATCATAACTCCAAGATCCCTTTCACAATTCGACTTTCAATCTCAACACCATCTAGCTCGTATCTTGTAACTCTGTCATCATTACATAGCCTCAGAACTTTACATTTATCAGCATTAAACTACATTTCCCAATCCTTTGACCATTTCAAAACCCTATCTAGATCAACTTGAAGTGATAGTGAGTCCTCCTCCGAATTAATTTCCCTACCGATTTTCGTATCATCGGCAAATTTGCAAATGTTGCTACTCAAACCTGAATCTAAATGATTTATATATATTATAAACAACAGAGGTCCCAGGACAGAGCCCTGAGGTACTCCACTAACAACATTATCCCACTCTGACTTAACCCCATTTATACTAACTCTCTGTTTCCTTTGGAATAGCCATGCCCTAATCCAACTTAATATAGCATCCCCAATACCATGAGCTTCTATTTTTTTAATTAGTCTTTCATGTGGCACTGTATCAAAAGCTTTGCTAAAGTCAAGGTACACAACATCACAATCCTTACCACTATCAACTGCCTCCACTATGCTGGAATAAAAAGTTAGCAAATTTGTTAAACATGAACGGCCATTTGTAAAACCATGTTGCGACTCATTTATTAATTTATGTTTTTCAAGATGGAGACGAATTGTATTTGCAATTATTGATTCAAGTAACTTTCCCACAATAGACGTTAGGCTAATTGGCCGATAGTTTGACGCAAGTGATCTATCTCCTTTCTTAAAAATTGGTACAACATTAGCTACCTTCCATGACTCTGGCACTCTGCCTGACTCTATTGATTTATAAATATGGTAGACAGTGACTCGGAAAGCTCCTCTTTGCGTTCTTTAAGCACCCTGGCAAACACTTCATCCGGCCCAGGGGATTTCTTTGGTTTTAGTTTTTCTAATTGATTAATTACATCCTCCTTGGTAACTGCTAAACTAGTCAACCTGTCCTCATCTCCACCCACATAGACTTGTTCGGCTGAAGGCATATTGTTAAGTTCTTCTTTAGTAAATACAGATATAAAATATTTGTCAAAAATACTACTCATCTAGTCATTATCCGTTATTTGACCTGTCTCAGATTTTAATGGACCTATCCTTTCTCTAGTCTTAGTTCGATATAACTGAAAAAACCCTTTAGGATTTGACTTTGCTTGCTCTGCTATGCGAACTTTATAGTTTCTTTTTGCTTTCCTAATTTCTTTTTTAACATTTCTAACCAGTTGTATGAATTCCTGTTCTAAACTGACTTCCCCATTCTTAATCCTTTTGTACCAAGCTCTCTTTTTACCTATAAGGTTCTTTAAATTATTTGTTATCCACTTTGGGTCATTAGTATTCGATCTATTCAATTTGTATGGTATACTACTTTCCTGTGCTTTGTTTAGAATATTCTTAAATAAGTTATATATTAAATCCACATGAAAATCCCCTTTTACGTCACAGATCGCTGGGTTCATGTCTCCCTCTAAGACCGGCCCACACCCCATACCCAAGACTTTCCAATCTATTTGACCCAAAAAAATTCTTAGGCTAATAAAATCAGCTTTTCGAAAATCTGGCACTTTAACAGAATTTTCTCCTACAGGTCTATTCCATTCTATGCTAAATCTGATTACTTTGTGATCACTGTTCCCTAGCTCACTCCCTATTTTGATGTCATTAATTTGTGTTTCCCTGTTAGTTAACACTAAATCTAAAATATTATTTTCCCGCGTTGGTTCCTTAATGTGTTGCGTAAGAAAGCAATCGACAATTAATTCTAGAAAATCTTCTGCTTCACTATTTCCTGTTTTGTTCACCCAGTTTATTCGACTAAAATAAAAGTCACCCATGACATAAATACTGTTAGATCTAGATGCTCTAGATATTTCATCCCATAGATGCTTTGCTTCCATTCTGTCTAAATTTGGTGGCCTATATATAACTCCTATTAAAATATTATTTGCTTTTTCGTTTTATTCTATCCAAATAGTTTCTGTGTGTGGCTCAGTTTTGATTCCCTCTTTGAGACTACATTTCAAATTGGCCCTAACATATATTACTACTCCCCCTCCACGTCTAATATATCTATCTGTGTGAAATAGTTTAAATCCGTTTATGTGATATTCAGCTTATAGTTCTCTATTTTCTACATTCATCCACGTTTCGGTAAGTGCAATAATATCTATTTTTTCTGTGCAGACAAGAGCATTTAATTCGTTAATTTTATTTCTTAGACTTCTACTGTTAGTGTAATATACCCTAAGTGAATTGTTATTTTGAGGCCCTTCTCTTTCCCTGATCATTTTGCCAATTCCTTTCTCCCACAAACACATACTTTTATTACCTCCTTCCTCCAAATCAATTCCCATACCTGTATCTACTAACAGTTTAAACCCAAACAAACACCTCTAACCACTTCTTCCAACGAGTTCGCAACAGCAATATCTATATTAAGCTGGATTAGGGCATGGCTGTACCAAAGGAAACAGAGAGTTAGTATAAATGGAGTCAAGTCAGAGTGGGAAAATGTTGTAAGTGGGGTGCCTCAGGGCTCTGTCCTGGGACCTCTGTTGTTTATAATATATATGAATGATTTAGATTCAGGTTTGAGTAGCAACATTTGCAAATTTGCCGATGATACGAAAATCGGTAAGGAAATTCATTCGGAGGAGGACTCACTATCACTTCAAGTTGATCTAGATAGGGTTTTGAAATGGTCGAAGGATTGGCAGATGCAGTTTAATGCTGATAAATGTAAAGTTCTGAGATTAGGTAATGATGATAGGGATAGATACGAGCTAGATGGTGTTGAGATTGCGAAGTCGAATTGCGAAATGGATTTGGGAGTTATGATTAGTATGAATTTAAAACAAAACGATCAATGCATAAATGTTCGTAATAAGGCAAATCGGACACTTGGATTTATTAATCGCAGCGTTAGTAACAAGACACCTGGTGTGGCTCTCAAGTTATATCTTGCTCTAGTTTGGCCCGATTTAGAATATGCAGTTCAGTTTTGGTCGCCATATTATAGAATGGATATAAATTCACTTGAACGTGTCCAGCGTAGGATGACTAAGTTAATTCCCCAAATTAGAAATCTTTCATATGAAGAAAGATTAACAAAGCTTAAGTTGCATTCACTGGAAAAGCGAAGAGTTAGGGGTGACATGATAGAGGTTTACAAGTGGGTGAATGGACATAACAAAGGGAATATTAATAGGGTATTAAAAGTATCAACACAAGACAGAACACGAAACAATGGGTAAAAATTGGATAAGTTTAGATTTAGGAAAGACTTGGGTAAATACTGGTTCAGTAACAGGGTTGTTGATTTGTGGAACCAATTGCCGCGTAACATTGTGGAGGTGGGGTCCCTCGATTGTTTCAAGCATGGGTTGGACATGTATATGAGTGGGATTGGGTGGTTATAAATAGGAGCTGCCTCGTATGGGCCAATAGGCCTTCTGCAGTTGCCTTTGTTCTTATGTTATGTCTGTTCACCCACTTGTAAACCTCTATCATGTCACCCCTAACTCTTCGCCTTTCCAGTGAATGCAACTTAAGCTTTGTTAATCTTTCTTCATATGAAAGATTTCTAATTTGCGGAATTAACTTAGTCATCCTACGCTGGACACGTTCAAGTGAATTTATATCTATTCTAAAATATGGCGACCAAAACTGAACTGCATAATCTAAATGGGGCCTAAGTAGAACAAGATATAGCTTGAGAACCACACCAGGTGTCTTGTTACTAACGCTGCGATTAATTAATCCGAGTTGGCGATTTGCCTTATTACGAATATTTATGCATTGATCCTTTTGTTTTAAATTCTTACAAATCATAACTCCCAGATCCCTTTCGCAATCTCAACACCATCTAGCTCGTATCTTATAACTCTATCATCATTACCTAGCCTCAGAACTTTACATTTATCAGCATTAAACTGCATTTCCCAAAACTTTGACCATTTCAAAACCCTATCTAGATCAACTTGAAGTGATAGTGAGTCCTCCTCCGAATTAATTTCCCTACCGATTTTCGTATCATCGGCAAATTTGCAAATGTTGCTACTCAAACCTGAATCTAAATGATTTATATATATTATAAACAACACAGGTCCCAGGACAGAGCCCTAAGGTACTCCACTAACAACATTATCCCACTCTGACTTAACCCCATTTATACTAACTCTCTGTTTCCTTTGGAATAGCCATGCCCTAATCCAACTTAATATAGCATCCCCAATACCATGAGCTTCTATTTTTTTAATTAGTCTTTCATGTGGCACTGTATCAAAAGCTTTGCTAAAGTCAAGGTACACAACATCACAATCCTTACCACTATCAACTGCCTCAACTATGCTGGAATAAAAAGTTAGCAAATTTGTTAAACATGAACGGCCATTTGTAAAACCATGTTGCGACTCATTTATTAATTTATGTTTTTCAAGCTGGAGACGAATTGTATTTGCAATTATTGATTCAAGTAACTTTCCCACAATAGACGTTAGGCTAAGTGGCCGATAGTTTGACGCAAGTGATCTATCTCCTTTCTTAAAAATTGGTACAACATTAGCTACCTTCCATGACTCTGGCACTCTGCCTGACTCTATTGATTTATTAAATATGGTAGACAGTGACTCGGAAAGCTCCTCTTTGCATTCTTTAAGCACCCTGGCAAACACTTCATCCGGCCCAGGGGATTTGTTTGGTTTTAGTTTTTCTAATTGTTTAATTACATCCTCCTTGGTAATTGCTAAACTAGTCAACCTGTCCTCATCCCCACCCACATAGACTTGTTCGGCTGAAGGCATATTGTTAAGTTCTTCTTTAGTAAATACAGATATAAAATATTTGTCAAAAATACTACTCATCATGTCATTATCCGTTATTTGACCTGTCTCAGATTTTAATGGACCTATCCTTTCCCTAGTCTTAGTTCGATATAACTGAAAAAACCCTTTAGGATTTGACTTTGCTTGCTCTGCTATGCGAACTTCATAGTTTCTTTTTCCTTTCCTAATTTCTTTTTTAACATTTCTAACCAGTTGTATGAATTCCTGTTCTAAACTGACTTCCCCATTCTTAATCCTTTTGTACCAAGCTCTCTTTTTACCTATAAGGTTCTTTAAATTATTTGTTATCCACTTTGGTTCATTAGTATTCGATCTATTCAATTTGTATGGTATACTACGTTCCTGTGCTTTGTATAGAATATTCTTAAATAAGTTATATATTAAATCCACATCAAAATCCCCTTTTACGTCACAGATCGCTGGGTTCATGTCTCGCTCTAAGACCGGCCCACACCCCATACCCAAGACTTTCCAATCTATTTGACCCAAAAAATTTCTTAGGCTATTAAAATCAGCTTTTCGAAATTCTGGCACTTTAACAGAATTTTCTCCTACAGGTCTATTCCATTCTATGCTAAATCTGATTACTTTGTGATCACTGTTCCCTAGCTCACTCTCTATTTTGATGTCATTAATTTGTGTTTCCCTGTTAGTTAACACTAAATCTAAAATATTGTTTTCCCGCGTTGGTTCCTTAATGTGTTGCGTAAGAAAGCAATCGTCAATTAATTCTAGAAAATCTTCTGCTTCACTATTTCCTGTTTTGTTCACCCAGTTTATGCCACTAAAATAAAAGTCACCCATGACATAAATACTATTAGATCTAGATGCTTTAGATATTTCATCCCATAGATGCTTTGCTTCCATTCTGTCTAAATTTGGTGGCTTATATATAACTCCTATTAAAATATTATTTGCTTTTTCGTTTTATTCTATCCAAATAGTCTCTGTGTGTGGCTCAATTTTGATTCCCTCTTTGAGCTTACATTTCAAATTGTCCCTAACATATATGGCTACTCCCCCTCCTCGTCTAATATATCTATCTGTGTGAAATAGTTTAAATCCATTTATCTGATATTCAGCTAATAGTTCTCTATTTTCTACATTCATCCACGTTTCGGTAAGTGCAATAATATCTATTTTTTTCTGTGCAGACAGGAGCATTTAATTCATTAATTTTATTTCTTAGACTTCTACTGTTAGTGTAATATATCCTAAGTGAATTGTTATTTTGAGGCCCTTTTCTTTCCCTGATCATTTTGCCAATTCTTTTCTCCCACGAACACATACTTTTATTACCTCCTTCCACCAATTAAGGTAAATTCAGGTGGTGGAGTTAAGGTACTGGAAGGTGGTAGAGTTAGGGGTACTGGTAGGTGTTGGAGTTAGGGAACTGGGAAGTGGTGGAGTTGGGTTACTGGGAGATGGTGGAGGTATTGTACAGGGAGGTGATGGAGTTACGGTACTAGGAGGTGGTGGAATTATAGTACAGGGTGGTGGTGGAGTTAGGGTATTGGAAGGTGGTTGGGTTAGGGGTGCTGAGAGGTAGTGGAGTTAGGGTATTGGGAGGTGGTTAGTTTAGGGAACTGGTAGGTGAGGGCTTTCGCGCAACTTGGACAAATTTTGTATCAGTAATTTTTCTCACTCTTGTGCACTGGGGACGCATGTTTTATCTGATCATTCTGGGACTGGTTTCAAAATGAGCGCCAATGTCTTCCCGTTTTCGTTCATACGCCACATGGCATCTTGGGTCAGCTTCCCATGTGGTGGGCCTATTGTTTATACGACCGAGCTTGTGACCTCTACACCCTCCTCTTGCGTCCAAAACTTGTGCACATTCCGGCTATTATCCTCAGTTATATTTGTTCCTGCGTCTTTAAACACTATATTTACTACAAGATGGATCGTGATCAAGAACAGAGCAGTTCCACGCCGAAAGCTGCGAAAGAGTCAGCCCAGAAGGATAAGATAAGTAAGGTTTACCAAAAGAACAGCATGGTGAGGCTCACACCAACAAAGTTCCAGGTTTTAGTGGAAGAATTTTCAGATATTGAGACTGAAGAAACGGACAGTGATGTAGATAGTCAACTCTTTGATACGGAAACAGCAAGTGAGGATGTATTGAATAATGAGGAGAGTGAGGATTCCGATGGGGATACCGAAACACGTACAATCCCTGCTATTCGAAACCGTGCTGAATGTAGCTATCGTACCAAATCTACTCCACCAACAAATGATGGTAATGACTGAACTACAAACAACACTCTACCACTTGTAGACAGTTTTACAGGAACACCAGGCTGACTGTACAAGTACCGACCACTCCTCTGGGATTTATACAGTTATTTCTGCCTTGAAAGTTGCTTGAATTTATCGTATATGAAACAAATTTGTATGCATCACAAAACATAGAGAATGCTTCTACCAACTACGTGGAGCTTCGGAACTGGGAGGTGCTGGAGTAAAGGGTACTGGGAAGTGATAGAGTTAGAGTACTGTTAGGTACTGGAGTTAGGGTACTGGGAGGTTTTGCAGTTAGGGTACTGAGAGGTGGTGAAGTTAGGGTGCTGGGAGGTGGTGGAGTTAGGGTGCTGGGAGGTGGTGGAGTTAGGGTACTACGAGGAGCTGGAGTTAGGGTATTGGAAGGTGGTGGAGTTAAGGTACTCGGAAATGGTGGAGTTATGGTACTGGGAGGTGGTGGAGTTAGGGTACTCAGAGGTGGTGAAGTTAGGGTGCTGGGAGGTGGTGGAGTTAGGGTGCTGGGAGGTGGTGGAGTCAGGGTACTACGAGGGGCTGGAGTTAGGGTATTGGAAGGTGGTGGAGTTAAGGTACTCGGAAATGGTGGAGTTAGGGTACTGGGAGGTGGTGGAGTTAAGGTACTGGGACGTGGTGGAGTTATGGTACTGGGAGGTGGTGGAGTTATGGTACTGGGAGGTGGTATAGATATGGTACTGGAAGATGGTGGAGTTAAGGTACTGGGAGGTAGTGGAATTATGGTACTGGGAGGTGGTGAAGTTAGGGTGCTGGGAGGTGGTGGAGTTCTGGTACTGGGAGGGGGTGGAGTTAGGATACAGGGAGGTGGAGTTTAAGTACTAGGAGGTGGTGGAGTTAGGGTATTGGGAGGTGGTTGGGTTAGAGTACTGAGAGGTGGGTGAGTTAGGGTAAATGGAGGTTGTGGAGTTAGGGTACTGGAAAGTTGCGGAGTAACGATACTGCAAGGTGGTAAAGTTAAGGTATTGGTAGGTGCTGGAATTAGGGTACAGGGAAGTGGTGGAGTTAGGTTACTGGGAGCTGGTGGAGTTATTGTTCAGGGAGGTGATGAAATTATAGTACAGTGTTGTGGTGGTGTTAGGGTATTGGGAGGTGGTTTAGTTAG
The DNA here is from genome assembly GCF_040958095.1 of Procambarus clarkii. Classification (NCBI taxonomy): domain Eukaryota; kingdom Metazoa; phylum Arthropoda; class Malacostraca; order Decapoda; family Cambaridae; genus Procambarus; species Procambarus clarkii. The sequence continues at coordinate 1,871,378 of NC_091211.1, forward strand.
GGTACTGGGAGGTGGTGGAGTTAGGGTACTGGGAGGTGGTACAGTTAGGGTGCTGGAAGGTTGTGGAGTTAGGGTACTGGGAAGTGGTACAGTTAGGGTGCTGGAAGGTTGTGGAGTTAGGGTACTGGGAGGTGGTAGAGTTAGGGTGCTGGGAGGTGGTGGAGTTAGGGTTCTGGAAAGAGGAGTTAGGGTAAATGGAGGTGGAGGAGTTAAGGTCATAGGTTTCAGAGTGAGGACGGAAGGAAGGAAGGAGGTATTGTTGGTTAGTTAATGGTCAACTGGCAGCAATTGGTTGGAAGGATGGAGAGTAACATCCAGTTAATGGTCAATGGGTTGCAATTAGTGGGTATGATGTAGGGGTAAACGAAGTTTATGGTCAATGGGTTGCAATTGGTCGGTAGGATGGAGGGGTGTATGTAGTTATTGGCCAATGGGTTTTAATAGGTGGGTGGTGGGAAAGGGTACATGTAGTTAATGGTCAATGGGTTGCAATTTCTGTGTTGGAAGGATGGGTACATTTAGTTAATGGTCAATAGGTTGAAATTGGTGGATAGGAGGGAAGGGTACATGTAGTTAATGGTCAATAGGTTGAAATTGGTTGATAGGAGGGAAGGGTGCAAGTAGTTAATGGCCAATGGGTTGCAATTGGTGGGAAGGGAGGAAGGGTACATGTAGTTAATGATCAATGGGGTTGGAGGGATGGGTACATTTAGTAATGGTCAATAGGTTGCAGTTGGTGGGAAGGGAGGATGGATACATGTAGTTAATGGTTAATGGGTTGGAATTGGTGGACAAGAAGGATGTGTATATATATATATAATGGTCAATGGGTGGCGGTTGTTTAGGGCAATGAATTGGTGGTAATGGGAAAGGAAAATGTTACATTACTTGTGTGCTTGTTATAGGGAAGGTTTTGGATCTACACCTGTCGTTTCCTGTCTGTTCTCTATGATTATCTAAATACCTTAAAAGTTAATACATTTTATTGTTAGAAACGACTCATGTGTGACTACAAAAGTCATATCATAAAGTAAGTTTTGTTAGTGGTGCATCAGTGTGAATATTTATGTTCGTGAAAAACCACAACCGAAAATATTAATATTATGTCCAACAACTTCCATTGTGATTTTAAAAAAGATGATCATATAATTATATAAAATGTAATTGTATTTTATGTGACTGTGTAAAATGTAGTTAACTTCGGATGAGCTACACAGTTAATTATTTTATAAGTACTATTTGCCAAAACCTTTAGAATATAATAAATTATATGAAACTGGAATTTTATTTCCATTCCAAATCTGAAGTTTTGCCACCACTGGTAGATGAGACTCCATGGTGCAACCACTGGTAGTTGAGCCACTATGGTGCCACCACTGATAGGTGAGACTCAATGGTGCCACCACTGGTAGGTGAGCCACTATGGTCCCACCACTGGTAGGTGAGTCACTATGGTGCCACCACTGATAGGTGAGACTCAATGGTGCCACCACTGGTAGGTGAGACTCAATGGTGCCACCACTGGTAGGTGAGACTCCATGGTGCCACCGCTGGTAGTTGAGCCACTATGGTGCCACCACTGGCCGGTGAGTTCATTTCTTACCTTAAGCCTGTATGTTGAAACTGGCGTCCTGTCTCTACATAATCGCTACTGTCTATGCTACCTTGCGCGGTTCTAACAACACCCTCACTGTTGCTAATGTCTCGCCCTGACCTTTACCCTTCCTGTGGTCCCTGTTCCCCTTCAACACCTACCTCTTTCTGTACAGTTATCTCGCTTTCAAAAGGCTGTTTCGGTTGTGTTATCAATATTTCGACTCGTATCGTTCTGTCCTTTGCCCCGGTGGAGGTTGAACGAGAAGAAGGAGAATCAGGGGGAGCGGAGGTGGAGCTTGAATGCACGGTAATGGAGGTCGATGAGCTTGAGGGCAAGGAGGTGGAGCTTGAGGACTCGGAGGTGGAGGAGCTTGAGTGCGAGAAGGTGGTGCTGAAGGACGCGAAGGAGGAGGGGGGGAAAGCTTGAGGGCGAGGAGGTGGAGCATGATGGCGCGGAGGTGGAGGAGCTTGAGTGCGAGCAGGAGGAGCTTGAGAGAGCAGAGGTGGAGGTGGAGGAGCTTGAGGGCAAGAAGGAGGAGCTTGAGGACGCGGAGGTGGAAGAGATTGAGTGCGAGAAGGTGGAGTTTGGTGATGCGGAGGTGGAGGTGAAAGAGATTGAGTGCGAGGAGGTGGAGCTTGATGACGCAGAGGAGCAGGAGCGTGGGTGTTGGAGCGTAAGGACACATATTTGGAGGTGGGAAGGAATGAACTGGGAAGTGGTGGAGTTAGGGCACTGTGAGGGCGTGGAGTTAGGGTACTGGGAGGTGGTGGTGTTAGAATACTGGGAGGTGGTGGAATTTGCGTACTGAGAGGTGGAGAAATGTTAGGGTACTGGGAGGTGGTGGAGTTAGGGCACTGTGAGGGCGTGGAGTAAGGGTACGGGGAGGTGGAAGAGGGTATTGGGTGGTGTTTGAGTTAGGGTACTGGAAGGTACTGAAGTTAGGGTACTGGCAGGTAAACGAGTTAGGGTATTGGGAAGTGGTGGGGTTAAGGTACTGGGAGGTGGAAAAATTTGGGTACGTGGAGGTGCTGGAGTTTAGGTGATAAGGTTCAGAGTATGGGAGGAAGGCGGTATTGATAGTTAGTTAATGGTCAATGGGTTGCAATTGGTGGGTAGGATGCAGTGGTACATGTAGTTAATGATCAATGGGTTCAACTGGAGAGTAGGGAGGATGGGTACGTATAGTTAATGGTCAATGCGCTGCAATTTGTGGGTAGGCTGTAGGGATACATGTTGTTAATGGTCAATGGGTTGCAACTGAAGGGTAGGTGGGTAGGGTACATGTAGTTAAAGGTCAATGGGTTGCGATTGGTGGTTAGAGGGGATTGGTATATGTTGTTAATGGTCAATGGGTTTTAACTGGTGGGAGGGGGGGGATGGAGTGGTACATGTAGTTAATGATCAATGGGTTGCTAATCGTGGGTAGGAGTGATAGGTACATGTTGTTAATGGTCAGTGGGTTCCAACTAGTGAGTAGGGTGGAGGGGTTTATGCAGTTAATGGTCATTGGATTGAAATTGGTGGGAAGGAGGGAAGTGTACAAGTAATTATTGGTCAATGGGTTGCAAATCGTGGGTAGGAGGGAAGTGTACATGTAGTTCATAGTCAAATGTTTCATATTGGTGAGTATGGTGGGGAGGTTCAAGTAATTAATGGTCAATGGGTTGCATCTGGTGGGCGGCAAGGAAGTGCACATGTTTCATATAATAATTTAAAATGTAACTGTATTTTTTGTACTTGTGTAAAATGTAGTCAGTTTGGGATTAGCTGCACCATTAATTATTTTATATGTATTATTTACAGAAACCTATAGAATATGATACATTTATGAAGCTGTGGAATTTTATTTTTATTACAATAACTGAAATGGTGCCACCACTGGTAGGTGAGCTACTATGGTGCCACCACTGGAAAGTGAACCACTATGGTATGACAACTAGTAAGTGAACCACTATGGTGCCACCACTGGTAGGAGAAACTATGGTGCCACTACTGGTAGGAGACACCATAGTGCCACCACTGGTAGGTGAGACTCCAAGGTGCCACCACTGGTAGATGCGACTCCATGGTCCCATCACTGGTAGGTGAGGCTGCATGGTGCTACCACTGGTAGGTGAGACTCCATGGTGTCACCACTGGTAAGTGAGACTCCATGGTGCCACCACTGGTAGGTGAGACTCCATGGTGCCACCACTGATAGGTGAGACTCCATGGTGCCAGCCACTGTAGGTGAGGCTCCATGGTGCCACCACTGGTAGGTGAGACTCCATGGTGCCAGCCACTGTAGGTGAGGCTCCATGGTGCCACCACTGGTAGGTGAGACTCCATGGTGCCACCATTGGTATGTGAACCACTATGGTGCCACTACTGGTAGGTGACCCAGTATAGTTCTACCACTGGTATGTGAGCCACTATGGTTCCACCACTGATAGGTGAGTCTCCATGGTGCCAGCCACTGTAGGTGAGACTCCATGGTGCCACCATGGTGCCACCACTGGTAGGTGAGACTTCGTGTTGCCACCACCGGAAGGTGAGACTCCATGGTGCCACCACTTGTAGGTGAGACTCCATGGTGCCACCACTGGTAGGTGAGACTCCATGGTGCCACCACCTGTAGGAGAGACTCCATGGTGCCACCACTGGTAGGTGAGACTCCATGGTGCCACGACTGATTGGAGAGTCTCGATGGTACCACCACTGGTAGGTCCCTACCCAATGTGTATCTGGATGTCTTTAGACTACGAAATGTGGTCAAAAAATTTACCATGATGAACCTTTCCGGATATCACATAACACGTAAACATGCTTCATAATGTTGTCGCTCCAAATTATATTCTTGCTGAATATATTTTGTTTCTTTATATTTTTCCAGTGAAGCGTTATAATTTAAATGATTGGTGTTAGGGCACACGTGTGGTTTATGAGAAGTTTAGGACGTGCCGGGCAGTGTGACACTTGTATCTCCCCACCACCCAACATACACACTCATTATTGTTTTTATGAATATTATGCATGTAGGATGAACACACCTCAGGTAGAAAATAATGAATCGGCGACGTTTCGGTCCGTCCTGGTAAGAACGTTGTGCATATGAACATTATGTTTCAAATTTCCTCATTAAGGTCATATATTTTATGTTCTCAGCCATTTTATTTAAAACATTACTAGTATGTAGTCCAACATTTATTGATGAGAAAATTACCAAGATTTAAGGAATTTCCACAAAAGTTGTAATACCCAAGATAAGTTATTGTCACCTTGAGAAATGCCCAAAATATTTTTTAAAACTATACTTCAAGATCTTGTCAAGCTTTCAAAAAAATCGATATTCCCTTATTCTGATAACCTAGCTAACATTTGTCATATGTTTTAGTATCAACCTGGTTTTAAAGAACACAAGAACAGTCAAAAAAATTTAAATCAAGAATTCCCCCAAGTCCACAGCAGATTGTAATTATTTAATCCCTTGTAAGGATTTTTTATTGTATTTACATCTAATGAAGATTGTGTGTATTCGATCCACTACAATGATCGTGAGTCTGTGTACCTTGGACAATCTGGAAAAAACTTAAATTTGCGTTCATTCCAATATGGTTATAGAATTAGAACTACCCAAACTTCTAATGCATTGTACATATACAAAAGTCTATGTAATCACACTATTAATTGGTGAGGGGCGAAAAGCATTATCACTTGCAGCGGAATTTAGTTGTGTCTGGCCAAATCAGTCAGCGTTCAAACCTTCGCAATATTAGTACTGGTATGTATAGACTAGATCCGTATATAAGATTCTATATTGCACATGAGGAGGTGGAGCTTGAGGACGCGGAGGTGGAGGTGGAGGTGTTTGAGTGCGAGGAGGGGGAACATGAGGAGGCGGTGGTGGAGGTGGGGGACCCTGAGGGCGAAGAGGTGAAGCTTGAGGTCCCGGAGGTGTAGGTGAGGGAGCTAGAGGGCGAAGAGGTGAAGCTGGACGAAGCGAAGGTGTTGGTGAAGGAACTAGAGGACGAAGAGGTAGAGTTTGAGGACGCGAAGGAGGAGCTGGGGGACGCTGAGGTTGGGCTGGAGTAACTTGATGGCGAGAAGGTGGAGCTTCAGGGCACGGAGGTGGAGGAGCTTGAGGACGCGGACCACATATCTCTTACCTCCGTGTTGAATGCTCTAAGGCCCTTAATTTTCTTAAGTTCTTGTCCCGTACTTCTTGGGGAGCCGATAGGCGCACGCTCCTCTCTTTACATTCCTCTCTCGTCCTGTCTAAACTTGATTATGGCTGTCCTGCTTACTCGTCTGTCTCTCCTTCTACTCTTCGCCGTCTTGATGCTCTGCACCATACTGGGTTACGCCTTAGCTCTGGTGCCTTTCGTTCATTTTCTACCTTAAGCCTGTATTTTGAAACTGGCGTACTGCCTCTACATAATCGTCCTGATCGCTACTGTCTATGCTACCTTGCGCGGTCCTAACAACACCCTCACTGTTGCTAATGTCTCGCCTTGACCTTTACTCTTCCTGTGGTCCCTGTTCCCCTTCAACACCTACCTCTTTTTGTACAGTTATCTCGCTTACAAAATGCTGTTTCGGTTCGTGTTATCAATATTTCTCCTTGTGTCGTTCCATCCTTGCCCTCGTGGAGGTTGAGCGAGAAGAAGGAGCTTCAGGGGGCGAGGAGGTGGAGGTGGAGGAGCTTGAGGGCGCGGTAGTGGAGGTCGATGAGCTTGAGGGCGAGGAGGTGGAGCTTGATGACGCAGAGGTGGAGGAGCGTGAGTGTTGGAGTGTGAGGACGCATATATGGAGGTACGAGGGATGTACTGGGAGGTGGTGGAGTTAGAGTACTGGGAGGTGGTTGAGTTAGGGTACTGGAAGGTAATGGAGTTAGGGTACTGGCAGGTGAAGGAGTTGGGATATTGTGATGTCGTTTAGTTAGAGTATTGGGAAGTGCTGGAGATAAGGTACTGGGAGGTGCTGGAGTTAGGGTACTGGGAGGTGGAGAAGTTCGGGTACTTGGAGATGCTGGAGTGGTGGGGAGGATGGAGTGGTACATGTAGTTAATGATCAATAGGTTGCAAATCATGGGTAGGAGGGATGGAAACATGTTGTTAATAGTCAAATGGTTCATATTGATGAGTAGGGTGCAGGGGTTTATGTACGTAATGTTCAATAGGTATCATCTGGTGGGCGGCATGATAGTGCACATGTTTCATATCTATATAAATAAAAAGGTAAATGTTCGTTTGTTCAAAATCGCTAATCTCCGTAAGTACTTCACCGATTGCTTTGAAATTTTTACACAACGTTCCATTCGTATCCGAGCAAGTTTTTCTATACATATTATATAGATGTCACGTCTTTGAAGGGAAAAACATGATTTTTGGATAAACTGTGTTTTTCATTTGAGGGAAATCTTCGAAACCTCTTTACCGATTGCTTTGGAATTTTGACACAACGTTGCATTCGAATAGGTGCGTGTTTTTATATACCTTCTATATACATTCCTCTCCAGTGACTGGAAAAAAACATGCTTTTTTTGAAAAACCGCGCCATCTATTTCACGTAATACCAAAACACACTATACTAAACATGTTACGATTCCATCTCAATGTTTTTCTGATTGCATTGACAAATTGAATTTTCATAGATTTTGATTTATTTTTCTTTTGTTTTAATTATTTTGTGTAACATTGCGATAGAACTGAGCTGTGTTGTTTACCATGACTTTCATTTTCTAAGTATAAGTATAGATGCCACACATGTGATGGGTAAAATCATTCTTTTTTAAGAAACAGCACCATCTGTTGCACATAAGAGTAACACATGCTATACTGGAATATGTTACGATTTGAATTCAATGATTCCAATTTCATTGATAAATTGAATTTTCATAGATTTCTATTTATTTTCATTTTGATTTAATTATTTTATGTGACATTGCATTAGAATTGAGCTGTGTTGTTTACCATACTGTTCATATCATGAGTATAGTTTATTTTTTTAGTTTTTTAACTGTTTTTGTTCTTATTTCAGTGATGGGAACATCAGATCGTTTGGGAATGCATCAGTCGAGGGAGTGGGGAATAGTAGTTAGGACAAGAGGACGGGAGTGAGGGATAGTGGGGAGGACGAGGGGATGGGGGAGTTGGAGATTGTGGGGACGAGGGGAAAGGGGAATGGAGAATGTTGGGGAAGGACATGGGGACAGGACAAGAGGACGGGAGTGAGGGATAGTGGGGAGGACGAGGGGATGGGGGAGTTGGAGATTGTGGGGACGAGGGGAAAGGGGAATGGAGAATGTTGGGGAAGGACATGGGGACAGGGGAGTGAGGGATGGTGGAAAGGACGAGGGGATGGGGCAGGGGAAAATGGTAGGGAGGTCGAGAGGACAGGGGAGAGGGATATGGTGGGGAGGACGGAGGGACGGTGGGGGTGGGGAATGGTTAAGAAGACGAGGGGATGGTGGCATGGGCGATGGTGGGGAGGAAACAGGGATGAGGGAGGAAGGGAATGGTGGGGAGGACGAAGGGACAGGGGGAGTAGGGAATGGTTGGGAGGACGAGGGGACAGGGGAGTGTGGAATGGATGGGAGGACGATGGGTCATTCCCCCTGTGGATGGGTCAGGGGGAATGTTGGTGAAAACTGGGAGACCAGGGAAGGTTTCTGTGGCTCAGCAACGCGTGGCTGGGTACAGCTAGTAATAATATAAAATGTAACTGTAATTTTTTTAATTGTGTAAAAAGTAGTTAGCTTGGGATGAGCTGCACAGTTAATTATGTTATATGTATTATTTGTCAGGAAACCCGACACCAATTACTAATATTAAATACAATAAGCAGATAATATTGCTGCTGTGTTGTATATATATAAATCAACCGATAGAAAACGTAGCGTTTAGTGGAAATTTCCGTCAATAGAAAACAAGATATCATTGCCATGTTGCTATTAAATATGTCGCCAACTATTATGTTGGGAATTATTCTTAATACAGCAGTTTTTGGACTTTTAACATCATAAAAAATCTCATTTAAATTAACTTAATTATCAGTACCAAAATAGAGTAAATGTGACCTTTCTACCAATTATTGACATTTGGACAAGGAGAGCTAGAGCATCAGTGGGAGAGAAGTCAGCCATTGTTGTTTAGACCAGAGTCATGGAGCGAGGTCAGCTCCTATAATTCTCCCTTGGACGAAGTGTTATGGAGATCAGATTAGTGCTTCTTCCATCATCAACATGCAGTCAACATCTAAACAAGGGGAGTGTCTTCCCGAAACCCGTTTAATATCTAATCATTTCTGGCCAGTTAATGTTAGGTAGATATAGGATGAGTAGTGTAAAAGGAGACAAATTGAGGTAAAATTTTTCAGAAACGGTTGGGCACTTCCATGCCGACTTGACTCTCGGGGGCCAGATCGACCATCCCGCTTATTTTGGGTGGTTAGGTTAGGGCACAGTCAGCGCGCTCCTGGCTGGCTGGCGGGGGTGGGGTGGTCCATTCCCCCCTGGGGTCCCGGGGGGACCACCACCCAGGGTGTACGTGAGGAACTGGTGCCCTATCCTAACCTGTTTTCTTGCACGATTCGCCGCTTTGCTTTAAGATGAGTCTAGGGCCTCAAGAAGGGGGTCTCTACTTATGAGAGGTACCGAGGATGAATGTTCAATAGTTGGAAACCAAAAAAATACACTGGTGAAAGGCATATAAACGTTTTTTGGAGTATTTAATGGCACTAGTATATGTGTGCGTGTGCGTGTGTTTTTTTTTTATGTAAATACAATATATCTGTTTTTTTTTTAATTCCTGCTGAGAAGTGTATCTGAAATAAAGGGTTTTGTCTTTACATTTGGTAAGGTTTCAATAATCAGGTAAAAAATAAAATGAGAAACACTCGAGTTATATTTTTTCATCAGTTACTCCAGATTATTGTCCCCATTTTCTCTATATTCCGTTTCACAGAAAACATCTTCACGGGCGATCCAGTCCCGTTTTCGTCGAGGGGGTAACTAAGATAATTGACAGAAAAAAAATATATGCAAGTTCCATTTTTATTTCCAAACACTGGATAGTTTAATTATTAAGATCGGGAGTTTGCTTATTATTCAGATCTGGAAACAACAACGTATTATTATTTCATGTTTTTTTTTCATCCAAACATATGGAAACAAGTATTTATGTTTTAATTTTAGAGGAAAGAACATTATCAAATATTTGTTTTGTTTGTTTTTGTTTTGTTTTTTTCATAGGAAAAAGCAAACATCAGAAAAGACATAATTCATTCATTCATTCATTCAGTATTATAGATATCCCCCCACCGGTAAATTAAAAACATTATTTATTTTCATCGTTAGTTCTTTTTTATTTAACAAATAAAACCTACAATACACATAACTACAATAATATATGACACTGCAATACATTCAATTTAATTAATTAAGTTTTCGCATGACGCCCGAGGACAATAAAGCTGCTTCGTGCATGGTCGGCGTGAACAAGTCCATGGTCGGAGTGGGCTCTACATAGTCTGGCTCATAGATTTTTCTCTGGCCACACTCGAAGAGGCCCGAGACCTCATCATCGAATCCCTCCACCGGCTCGAACTGAGTTGTGAACATGTCAATCGTAGCCAGGCCCAACTCTTCCATGGCTAACAATTGATTTTCACTAAACAGTTCCACCGCAGCGTTTAAGGTCTGCGAAGACAATATGTCCCCCGTGTTCAGCTCTTGTGTCTTAGGTGCCATAGGGGATACGCGGCACACCGTCGCTAATTTCTGGGGTGTCTGTCAGGCATCCTCGTCTTCACTCTCGCTAATGTGGGTAACTGCCTCCCGCTGGCGGGTCGCTGGGGAAGGCGGGTTAGGGCGTCTTGTTGGAGGTACATATCCCGAGGTAGATGGCTGGGGGGAAGCCTCGCGGTTGCTCGACTTCTATTCATATGGGGTCGTCGTCGTCGTCCTCTTGCGTTGGCCTCGCGTAGATAGCCTAGCCCGACTGGGCCCCGGTGCGGGCCCCTGTGCAGGCCGTTCCCAGGTTATTTTGCATTCTTCTACAGGGCGACTTGTTGGCTATGCAATGTCCTTCATCAAAGGCGCTGTCGAAGCTTTCGTTTTTAGAGCTATCTCTCCACTCTTCGCCACCTTCTTAGCTTTGGGCTCTGTTGTTGTTGTTGCCTTCGTTTTCAGAGCCATCTCTCCACTCTTCGCCTTCTTAGCTTTGGGCTCTTTTGTTGTTGTTGTTGCCGTTATTGGGAATGGTCCTGGCCCCGCCGGGGTCGGCACCCGTGAATCCATAGAGTCAACAACAAGGCGGGCCGCGGGGCGGGACTCTGGCACCAGCCGCGTCTCAGGCAGGGGCATGGGCACCGTCGGCTTGGGGTGCATAGTGGCCACAACGACATCTGGCACTGGCCCCGGCATCTCCGTAGTCTCAGGCAAGGTCGTAGGCGAAGTTGATGAAGTTTTGGGGGCTTGACACATCGGCCGAACATTGGCACCACCACTACTCTTCAATATATCCGCTACATCATGGGGCGTCACCCCAGCTGGCAGGATGAGAGCAGTCCCAAAGTTGAAATTGATCCCACCAGTCACCTCAATTTTTGAGCATCCGTTCAACAATTCTGTAAATAAAAAAAAAAAAAAATTTATAAAATTTTATATTCACAAACAAGAAACATAAAAACACACACACACACACACACACACACACACACGCACACACACGTTCTCACCTATATCAGAGTTATGTTAAAAAAAAAATAAAAAAAAAAAAAAAAAATAAAATAAAATAATAAAAAAAAAAAAAACTCACCACTGGCAAATTCCATTTTCAAAAACTTCGCTTGTGGGCTTCTAATGATGACCAGAACCAAGGGCGTTCGTCGGTGGGCAAGTTAAGTCAATGGGCCTCAATGGGCCCTAGGACTGGGCTTATATATATACCCCTAAAAACCTCTACCCCCTCACCCCCCACCACACCCCATCCCCTCAGGCAAGCTAGGTCACCTGCTCACACAGGTTATTGCACGCATCCTGGGAATCATCTCCCAGGCAAAATGTTGTTTGACAGAGCGGCATATTCAGGTTATCATACGTAAATTTCACAACCAAAGCGTCATTTTTGCTGTGTTGTTCATATTTAAAATCCTGCGCAAATTTCCGAAGCGCTTTTCCCACCCCTAGATGGGATAAATAGTAGGTGAAGTATAACGCATAGTTCCCGCAGAAATAAGTTTCCAACTGCTGTATTCTGTCATTGAATATGTGCAAATCATATTTTTCAAAGCTATTCAATATAACCTTAAAATATTTCGAATACGTTTCAATTCTCGGGTTTCCAAAACTATCAAGAATGACAATTTCTGTCTTAGTCATTGCTTTGGCTATACAAAATGTAACCCAATGACCCATTGTATCTGCAGATTCTGCATCTAGTGTATTAATTATAAATACCACAGGATGGTTATAGATCTTTTTCAAAATTTTTCTTGCATCATTGGCGAGATGACATCCCAGATATTGCACCTCCCGACCCAACACCCCATTCAGTGCTTCGTTAATTTCAAGACAATTCATAGCTTTTACGCTCTCGTATCACAAAGTATTCTACGTTCCGCATTAATTTTCAGGATGCCAGTGGTGCCACCATAAAGCAAAATGACTTTATTTCCCACCACAGGCATTTTAAATTCTAGACTAATTCTCAGGTTGCCAGACACTTCCAGGGGCATTGCGTCCTTTATAGTTTCGGGCTGTAAATTGAAAGCCAGTATAGTGCCACCGTTAACAAATGCGTCATAGGATAGCGTGTGGGCATTATCGAAACCTAAAGCTTGTAGCGTCGTATAATATAATTTTGCGCAGTTGTGTGGAAAAGTGCAAGCAATATTAAATAAAGTAGTGCTATTCAGAGTTATAAATACACTCGTGAGCTGACAATTCTCAAAATATAATGGGTTCTGGGCATAGCCTCCTGACATTGCCTCCATATCTACGATAATCATGTATAAACGCTCGGGAACTACAGTTCCCCAGGGCTGATCCATTGTAATTGTCCGCTGTCCTGTGCCCAGTATATAAGTCTTTAATAGGGTTTTGTTAAACGTATATGTTATCGGGGTGTTATTTTGTATCAATGCCTTATTAATGGCCGTTAAGCCGGCCGGGTATGGCATTATGCGATCTATCCACAACCTCGCCATCTTAATATGGTATTTAAAGTTTGCATTATCCCTTTCGCTATGAATAATCCATTTATCCGGGTTCAGTTCGAGGCGAATGCGCACATCCACATTATCCAGAACGTATTCGCTAATTGTAGTAACATCCGCCAATAATTTAAAGCATGTGTGCACACCCATAATTTTCATCTCAGTCATTTGCTGCTCCCTTTCCTCAGTCATTGCAGCAAAATATTCGTCGGAAAATCTGCTGGGGTCATTACCTTTAAAGAAATGCGCTAGTTTCCGATATCTCTCAGCTTCGCACCCCGAAATAGTAGTCAGCAGCTTTATATAATTCCAGTATGAGAATAGAGAGTTAGTTTCGACCACAGTCTCATTGAAATACACTACTATAGATTTGAATAAAGTCTGTGATAGACCATTACTAATTGTTACATTTTCTGTATCCCCTATCGCACTAGCTCCATCTTCGCCCGTTACTGCTAGCGATAGTTCCAAAGCCAATGACGACATATCTAGAAAGTGGCCATTCATGCCTTTAATGTTAAATTCAAGATACGCATCTCTAAATTTATTGCCCCCAGTATTTACTGGCAAAACATCAATAGTTTTACGCGAGGCTATAGTGGCCTCTACCATCCTAGCGGAGAACGGCTTGGGAAAGGCGTCAGTTATCGCAGCGGCATAATTCCCCAGTGGTACTTGCAGCCCCGCCATGCTATCTTGTCAATAGTTGTTTCGAGAGTGATTCAATTTTTAAGCAAACACGTCATTATATTTCCCTCCGTCGATTTTCCTGAACAAATTTCTTGTTTTGCTTTGTTTTTGTTTTTGTTTTTTGTTGTTTTTTGTCTTAATCCTTCTGTTCCTTTTTTTTTTCTTAACGACCCGCCCGCCCGCAATTTGCTTCCCAACATGTTTTAATGTTTCTAGGCCTCTATGTTTGAGCGACTGTTTCAATGTGCGTTCGCCACTGTTTATGTCTTGCATGGCATCCTGGCCCATACTCAATGCAGCAGGGGCCAAGGTTCTCATCAAGAATGGTGCCGCTCGCTTCGCCAGTCCAGTTATGAAACTAAAAATCCCACCCCCTCGCACATGACGCCTAGTACTGTTAAAAATGCGGACGTCCCCTAAACCGCCCCCTCTCCCGGAAACGGGGGGCGTTAGGAGTATTAATAACTCCTCCACCGATGGCGGGGTAAAATCGACGCGCATTTTGCAACTAGATGCAAGGTAATGAAGATTATAGGCTTCAACGCTCAATTATATAACCCCCAAAGTCGGCCTTATATGCAAAACTGCAATCGTGCAGCCTCGCGCATCGAAATAAACAGGATTGCCTTCTTGATCGGTCATTGTAATGCTCACACTGTCGACAATTGAAGTGTTCAGAGGTTTATATAACTTCTTATTGCCACCGTCACTCCCATTTAAAGAGACAACGTCCAGTATATTGACTAACTGATCACCATAACTCGTAGGCATAATTTTGTCGCAATAAATACACAAATTATCCATCATTCCTCTCGGCTGTGGTGGGTAGACACATAAATCAGTTTCCTTGCCTGTCTCATATTTTATACCCCTGATTAAATATATGACATAATCCTCACCTGTCTCGGTGCCTATTACCTTCCCGATCGCACGCCCGAACGATAGCGAAATTCGGCAAACCATATTATATACCTCTTCACCTGGTCTTTGGAACTGCGACATTATGGCGTCGCTGTATACGGCACTAAATTTATTGTGATTATAGCTTGAATCGTATTTTATATACGTTGTTCCATATTTTGGATACAGCTTTTTATAAGCTTTATCTATAAAACTCAATTCCTTGCTTGACAATATATTGGCTATTTCATTGTTAATTGCATTATTAATTTCCTTTATGCTTCCTGCCAAAATGTTGTTTTTCAGTAAAAACTTCGAATAGGTGTGTTTAAAGCCCGTCATTTGTACATTGGTGCATATTAAACCAACCCTCACATAACTCTCTAGATCGTCTTTCATAATCACGTAATGAGATGTGGGGAGCAATAATTTCTGTAAACACATTTCATAGGCGCGCTTGGGATTCAAATTTAATTCCTTATACAAGCGATTTGAAAAAGAGCTGGGAATGTTATCAGGATACAGATCTGCATTGGCAACGTTGGTCGCGTATATGATGTGAGTGTCCATTCTGGCGACAGTACCAGGTCACGGGCGGGCAATGAATAAATGCTCAAATCGCCGTAATTTGTTTTTAATAAGCCAACCACGAGGGGGCGACCCGATCCCCGCGACCACCGACCTTGATCCGCTTAGGAGGGAGGTCAGAGGTCGAACCAGACACGCCCCGTATCCTGTTAATTCCCTCATCGTTAACCTGTCTGCGAGCCGCAGTGTTTCTAAATAGATCCATAGGAATTGAAGCCACATTAAAAAATAATTTTGCTAGAGGTAGTTTAGTAGGAGCAAATAAAGCATTGTGGACCGTCATCCCATATATAATATCATTAATTATATGCAAACCAGTCACAGGACTCATTATATTGCCATTAACGTCCCATTTAACAAGCCCACTCTCGTCGAAATATTTTAAAAGTGCCCTTGCATATTCGTGATGTATTGCTTTTAATCTCAGATTTATCAGATGTGCTACAGTAGGATTAGATCTTTCGGGCTGGGCGTTTTCAGTTGTCTGTTGCGGGGGCGTTGGCATCGATATCTCTGGCACTGTCGGCAAAGTGGCCGGCACTCGCTCGTCCATTATTTTCCGCGGGACTAAATAATACTCTCTCATTTGGTAAATAAACGCGACAACAGATTAACGGCAATGGGAAGGAGAATAGATAGGATATTACCACCCCGTTCAAAATTCACCCCCGCGATCTGAATTAATTTTCCGCACCCAGCGCGAGTGAGGTGTCTCTAGTATAGATTTTAGTGCCCTACACACAATGTTCGCGTCTTTACTAGTTAGCGGCACTACTTGAGCAAACCTGGAGTATATGTCCACACAAACGAGCAGATATTTGATGCCATTATTCATCCCTGCCAACTTCCCCATTTCTGCTAGATCAACAGACACATAAACCCGTGGTTAAGGACTCAAAACTCGTCGACGCGCGAATTTTTTAGGTTGTAAATAATGCAGCGTATATGCGTCTGAGGATTTTAAGTAATCTTTCACATCGGCTAGTGTTATGTCAGAATTAAGTAATTTAGCTGCTTTATATAATCTCTGCACGCCTCCAAATCCCCTAGTGGAAGTAGGATCATTATAAACTCGATCGAGTATTTGCTGTTTCTTGCTCACCATTGATAAACTATTTCAAATGGTTTCTCTTCGACAATATTCCCGCGCAAAGTTATGCTGGCGGGTGTGCTTGACCCGAGATCTACAAATAAATAACCATAGCGTTTGGCTATGACCTTTTTATATATTTCTAGAAATTTCTTTGAATCCTGTTTCCCAAATATTTGACGTCCCAAAGTCTCAATTTGAGAAAGATCTCTTGATTTGACTAATAAGAAATGCGAGGCGTTTAGGCTTATGTTCCTAGAATATTTTCCAGGGAAAAATATATTTTGCGTGATCAATATGGCAGAGATGTTATGATGACGCCCCCTGGTGAAAATATGAGAAACAATTTTTTAATTTGCGCTTTCAGTAAAGAGATCGTCGATTATTATCAGCATTGGGGAATTATCCATTTGCTCATCCAAAGGATCAATAATGCTCGAATGAGCAACAATTTTTCTATTAATTCGTGGATTGTTCATCAACTCGGGATATCCCCCACCACATATAATTATTCGAGCGAATGTTTCATGGTACTTGTGCACGAGTTTGTTGCATAAAAATGATTTCCCTGCATTTGAATAACCCGCTACTATCATCCGACATGGTTCCCCTGAAGATGTATGTTAAGATGGGCTTGAGATATTATCTCATCAGGTCTTTCCATGTTTGGGGCTGAGTCTCTACTGTTTAATATACACACTGTGGAATGTTATATATATATATATATATATATATATATATATATATATATATATATATATATATATATATATATATATATATATATATATATATATATATATATATATATATATATATATATATATATATATATATATATATATATATATTTTTTTTTTTTTTTTTTTTTTAATATAATATATAGGAAGGGAGTACCACCTCTAGCTGGAAGAAGGGGGACCCATAGCCTCGGAGGAAACCACGCATAACGCATTATATATATATATATATATATATATATATATATATATATATATATATATATATATATATATATATATATATATATATATATATGGGGGATATAAAAAAACATGTATTTCTTTCTTTTATAGAAACATAAACATAATATATATATATATATATATATATATATATATATATATATATATATATATATACATATATATATATATATATATATATATATATATATATATATATATATATATATATACATATATATAGATAGATAGATAGATAGATATACAAGCTTAGGGCGTGACAAAGAAAACATTAAAAATACGTACTTTTTTGTTTATTGAAACAAAACATAATATATACATATTTACAAGCTTAAATCTATAGGCATAATAATAATAATAATAATAATAATAATAATAATAATAACATCCCTTTTAACATTATAACATATTAACTCTTTATAACATTATAAAATAATATAATAATAACAACAATAAAAATAATAACACGCACTAATGTGAGAATGCAAACAGTTTTTTTTTTTTTTTTTCAAATGCAGAGGAGCGAGCATATTTCACAGCAAGTTTGGGAATAGGTTTTGGGCCAATGAATCTCTCTTGGCCCACATATTGAAAATTGGGTAATGACGCCGTCCTGCAGGGTGTATATTTTGTTCCACATTTTCCTGCGCGTCCACATCCATCTCTAAGTCACTAATGACTGCCTCCTCATCCTCTGGATCGTGTGGAATATCGGGGTGACCATAAGCGAGTGAAATGGTGGGACTTATTACGTATCGCTTATCATCAAACGCGGATAAGCCTCTCTTGACAGTAACGCATGTGCACATTTGCCCGCCAACATTTCTAATAGACCTAGTCACAAACCTCCGACTTGTGTTTGTTTCAAGGGCGTCTATGAAAGATGAGTGTTCTAGCCCAGCTTGCTGACGTCGTGTGATTCCCTTGCATCTGCAAATGTGCTGTTTATCCAGCGTCACTAGCGAGTACATTTTGGGCTTAAGGGCAACGAGCTGGGTTATAATTTTAGACCCTACTTCGGACTTTAAAAGACCCAGTTTGCCTTTTCGCGCGATTGAATATAGAGAATGATCTTCGAGGAAATTGCTAAAATCAATGTGGCGTATGAGCGGGGCCTTATTAAGCTCTTCAAAAGCATCTCTGCAAGTAAGCTGAATAATGTACGAGTCAGTATCGGTGTAGAGCAGTTTTGCCTTGTCATCATATTTCGCTTTGACCGTGTCGTACCAAAAGGAAAATAGCCGCCTTTTTGCTATTTGAAGAATTTGAAAGCCTAGATATGTGGGCGTATCGATAGTGAGCGAATCTTTGCGGGTCGTGCAAAGGACGCGGTCCTCACTCAGCAAAGTCGCTCGTTTGAAAAACGGGTCGCGCGCGTGTTTGAGGAACTGTTTGCGAGTTGTGGTTAAATAGTATTTATTGGCATAACGCTCCAAATTCGTTAAAGATTTGCCATATATAGCGTTATTGACAAGTTTAAATGCCTTACACTTAATTGCACAGGTCGAGTTTGTGCGCTCGCGAATATTGCTATCTACGAAGGACTTGAGGTGTGCCCTCTGCTCAAATTCAAAGATAGTGTGCACGCGCGAAACTTCCACCCCTAGTCGCATTAAAAGCTGAAGCAAATCTTGACTAATTAAATAGTCGCGTTGTGCTTCGTGGGTGGCAATGAGTTTTCGATTATTGCGCGGCAGTTTGCGATTTTCCGCAACTAGGATCGACTTGCTGTATTCTGACAGTTGTTCCGTCACGATGTCGGCGTGTGCTAAAATTAATGGCAGGTCGTCAGTGTATCTAGCTACGTCGGGGGAAACTTGTTTAGTGTCGCACAAAATCCAATAACCGCGCTCTTGATTGCAGTCAATATTTCTCAAACCCTGCAATAGCATTTCATCGCGTTCAGCGTCAGTTAGGCAACGGAAACCACCAGTGGGGAGCTTTTCACTCATGCACGTAGCATAGAGTGAATTAAAATCGAGATAGAGGATGTGGGTTCCATCCTCGCCAGACCCCGCCCCGGTGTAATGGTTCTCGGCGGTAGACAATTGCTTTGCAACTGAGGTGAAGTCTCCTCTTAAATTCCTGTGAATGAGGTCATACATTCTAGGGTCTGATATTGGATCTAGCACCACCTTACTTTTGAACAGGAAGGCATCCCACGCGAAACTAGATAAAGAGAGGTAATATGCAATATCTAATCTATAAAGATCTAACATAGTGCGTCGCCACACCGTGAAAATGTCTGCTAAAATGCCAGTATCAACTTTTAAATACAAGACGAGATATTCGCCAATATTGCGGCACTTGGCTAATTTAAATACCTCCAACGCTTGTTTGTATTCTTTTTCAGGGAGCTCTTCCTGCGTCAAGGTATTGAAAAATGCATCTCTGGGGGGGAGCCGCGGTTCATTTAATACATCCCAATTTGACACGTAATCATAACAAAAGGACTGTTTGCCAGTTAACAATAAATTATGGGCCTCAGCAGGGACCTTATCAAACATGGCTGGGAAGTGGTGGAGTTGGGTTACTGGGAGATGGTGTAGGTATTGTACAGGGAGGTGATGGAGTTACGGTACTAGGAGGTGGTGGAATTATAGTACAGGGTGGTGGTGGAGTTAGGGTATTGGAAGGTGGTTGGGTTAGGGGTGCTGAGAGGTAGTGGAGTTAGGGTATTGGGAGGTGGTTAGTTTAGGGAACTGGTAGGTGAGGGCTTTCGCGCAACTTGGACAAATTTTGTATCAGTAATTTTTCTCACTCTTGTGCACTGGGGACGCATGTTTTATCTGATCATTCTGGGACTGGTTTCAAAATGAGCGCCAATGTCTTCCCGTTTTCGTTCATACGCCACATGGCATCTTGGGTCAGCTTCCCATGTGGTGGGCCTATTGTTTATACGACCGAGCTTGTGACCTCTACACCCTCCTCTTGCGTCCAAAACTTGTGCACATTCCGGCTATTATCCTCAGTTATATTTGTTCCTGCGTCTTTAAACACACTATATTTACTACAAGATGGATCGTGATCAAGAACAGAGCAGTTCCACGCCGAAAGCTGCGAAAGAGTCAGCCCAGAAGGATAAGATAAGTAAGGTTTACCAAAAGAACAGCATGGTGAGGCTCACACCAACAAAGTTCCAGGTTTTAGTGGAAGAATTTTCAGATATTGAGACTGAAGAAACGGACAGTGATGTAGATAGTCAACTCTTTGATACGGAAACAGCAAGTGAGGATGTATTTAATAATGAGGAGAGTGAGGATTCCGATGGGGATACCGAAACACGTACAATCCCTGCTATTCGAAACCGTGCTGAATGTAGCTATCGTACCAAATCTACTCCACCAACAAATGATGGTAATGACTGAACTACAAACAACACTCTACCACTTGTAGACAGTTTTACAGGAACACCAGGCTGACTGTACAAGTACCTACCACTCCTCTGGGATTTATACAGTTATTTCTGCCTTGAAAGTTGCTTGAATTTATCGTATATGAAACAAATTTGTATGCATCACAAAACATAGAGAATGCTTCTACCAACTACGTGGAGCTTCGGAACTGGGAGGTGCTGGAGTAAAGGGTACTGGGAAGTGATAGAGTTAGAGTACTGTTAGGTACTGGAGTTAGGGTACTGGGAGGTTTTGCAGTTAGGATACTGAGAGGTGGTGAAGTTAGGGTGCTGGGAGGTGGTGGAGTTAGGGTGCTGGGAGGTGGTGGAGTTAGGGTACTACGAGGGGCTGGAGTTAGGGTATTGGAAGGTGGTGGAGTTAAGGTACTCGGAAATGGTGGAGTTATGGTACTGGGAGGTGGTGGAGTTAGGGTACTCAGAGGTGGTGAAGTTAGGGTGCTGGGAGGTGGTGGAGTTAGGGTGCTGGGAGGTGGTGGAGTCAGGGTACTACGAGGGGCTGGAGTTAGGGTATTGGAAGGTGGTGGAGTTAAGGAACTCGGAAATGGTGGAGTTAGGGTACTGGGAGGTGTTGGAGTTAAGGTACTGGGACGTGGTAGAGTTATGTTACTGGGAGGTGGTGGAGTTATGGTACTGGGAGGTGGTATAGATATGGTACTGGAAGGTGGTGGAGTTAAGGTACTGGGAGGTAGTGGAATTATGGTACTGGGAGGTGGTGAAGTTAGGGTGCTGGGAGGTGGTGGAGTTCTGGTACTGGGAGGGGGTGGAGTTAGGATACAGGGAGGTGGAGTTTAAGTACTAGGAGGTGGTGGAGTTAGGGTATTGGGAGGTGGTTGGGTTAGAGTACTGAGAGGTGGGTGAGTTAGGGTAAATGGAGGTTGTGGAGTTAGGGTACTGGAAAGTTGCGGAGTTACGATACTGCAAGGTGGTAAAGTTAAGGTATTGGTAGGTGCTGGAATTAGGGTACAGGGAAGTGGTGGAGTTAGGTTACTGGGAGCTGGTGGAGTTATTGTTCAGGGAGGTGATGAAATTATAGTACAGTGTTGTGGTGGTGTTAGGGTATTGGGAGGTGGTTTGGTTAGGGTACTGGGAGGTGGTGGCGTTAGGGTACTGGGAGGTGGTACAGTTAGGGTGCTGGAAGGTTGTGGAGTTAGGGTACTGGGAAGTGGTACAGTTAGGGTGCTGGAAGGTTGTGGAGTTAGGGTACTGGGAGGTGGTAGAGTTAGGGTGCTGGGAGGTGGTGGAGTTAGGGTTCTGGAAAGAGGAGTTAGGGTAAATGGAGGTGGAGGAGTTAAGGTCATAGGTTTCAGAGTGAGGACGGAAGGAAGGAAGGCGGTATTGTTGTTTAGTTAATGGTCAACTGGCAGCAATTGGTTGGAAGGATGGAGAGTAACATCCAGTTAATGGTCAATGGGTTGCAATTAGTGGGTATGATGTAGGGGTAAACGAAGTTTATGGTCAATGGGTTGCAATTGGTCGGTAGGATGGAGGGGTGTATGTAGTTATTGGCCAATGGGTTTTAATAGGTGGGTGGTGGGAAAGGGTACATGTAGTTAATGGTCAATGGGTTGCAATTTCTGAGTTGGAAGGATGGGTACATTTAGTTAATGGTCAATAGGTTGAAATTGGTGGATAGGAGGGAAGGGTACATGTAGTTAATGGTCAATAGGTTGAAATTGGTTGATAGGAGGGAAGGGTGCAAGTAGTTAATGGCCAATGGGTTGCAATTGGTGGGAAGGGAGGAAGGGTACATGTAGTTAATGATCAATGGGGTTGGAGGGATGGGTACATTTAGTAATGGTCAATAGGTTGCAGTTGGTGGGAAGGGAGGATGGATACATGTAGTTAATGGTTAATGGGTTGGAATTGGTGGACAAGAAGGATGTGTATATATATATAATGGTCAATGGGTGGCGGTTGTTTAGGGCAATGAATTGGTGGTAATGGGAAAGGAAAATGTTACATTACTTGTGTGCTTGTTATAGGGAAGGTTTTGGATCTACACCTGTCGTTTCCTGTCTGTTCTCTATGATTATCTAAATACCTTAAAAGTTAATACATTTTATTGTTAGAAACGACTCATGTGTGACTACAAAAGTCATATCATAAAGTAAGTTTTGTTAGTGGTGCATCAGTGTGAATATTTATGTTCGTGAAAAACCACAACCGAAAATATTAATATTATGTCCAACAACTTCCATTGTGATTTTAAAAAAGATGATCATATAATTATATAAAATGTAATTGTATTTTATGTGACTGTGTAAAATGTAGTTAACTTCGGATGAGCTACACAGTTAATTATTTTATAAGTACTATTTGCCAAAACCTTTAGAATATAATAAATTATATGAAACTGGAATTTTATTTCCATTCCAAATCTGAAGTTTTGCCACCACTGGTAGATGAGACTCTATGGTGCAACCACTGGTAGTTGAGCCACTATGGTGCCACCACTGATAGATGAGACTCAATGGTGCCACCACTGGTAGGTGAGCCACTATGGTCCCACCACTGGTAGGTGAGTCACTATGGTGCCACCACTGATAGGTGAGACTCAATGGTGCCACCACTGGTAGGTGAGACTCCATGGTGCCACCGCTGGTAGTTGAGCCACTATGGTGCCACCACTGGCCGGTGAGTTCATTTCTTACCTTAAGCCTGTATGTTGAAACTGGCGTCCTGTCTCTACATAATCGCTACTGTCTATGCTACCTTGCGCGGTTCTAACAACACCCTCACTGTTGCTAATGTCCCGCTCTGACCTTTACCCTTCCTGTGGTCCCTGTTCCTTTTCAACACCTACCTCTTTCTGTACAGTTATCTCGCTTACAAAAGGCTGTTTCGGTTGTGTTATCAATATTTCGACTCGTATCGTTCTGTCCTTTGCCCCGGTGGAGGTTGAACGAGAAGAAGGAGAATCAGGGGGAGCGGAGGTGGAGCTTGAATGCACGGTAATGGAGGTCGATGAGCTTGAGGGCAAGGAGGTGGAGCTTGAGGACTCGGAGGTGGAGGAGCTTGAGTGCGAGAAGGTGGTGCTGAAGGACGCGAAGGAGGAGGGGGGAAAAGCTTGAGGGCGAGGAGGTGGAGCATGATGGCGCGGAGGTGGAGGAGCTTGAGTGCGAGCAGGAGGAGCTTGAGAGAGCAGAGGTGGAGGTGGAGGAGCTTGAGGGCAAGAAGGAGGAGCTTGAGGACGCGGAGGTGGAAGAGATTGAGTGCGAGAAGGTGGAGTTTGGTGATGCGGAGGTGGAGGTGAAAGAGATTGAGTGCGAGGAGGTGGAGCTTGATGACGCAGAGGAGCAGGAGCGTGGGTGTTGGAGCGTAAGGACACATATTTGGAGGTGGGAAGGAATGAACTGGGAAGTGGTGGAGTTAGGGCACTGTGAGGGCGTGGAGTTAGGGTACTGGGAGGTGGTGGTGTTAGAATACTGGGAGGTGGTGGAATTTGCGTACTGAGAGGTGGAGAAATGTTAGGGTACTGGGAGGTGGTGGAGTTAGGGCACTGTGAGGGCGTGGAGTAAGGGTACGGGGAGGTGGAAGAGGGTATTGGGTGGTGTTTGAGTTAGGGTACTGGAAGGTACTGAAGTTAGGGTACTGGCAGGTAAACGAGTTAGGGTATTGGGAAGTGGTGGGGTTAAGGTACTGGGAGGTGGAAAAATTTGGGTACGTGGAGGTGCTGGAGTTTAGGTGATAAGGTTCAGAGTATGGGAGGAAGGCGGTATTGATAGTTAGTTAATGGTCAATGGGTTGCAATTGGTGGGTAGGATGCAGTGGTACATGTAGTTAATGATCAATGGGTTCAACTGGAGAGTAGGTAGGATGGGTACGTATAGTTAATGGTCAATGCGCTGCAATTTGTGGGTAGACTGTAGGGATACATGTTGTTAATGGTCAATGGGTTGCAACGGAAGGGTAGGTGGGTAGGGTACATGTAGTTAAAGGTCAATGGGTTGCGATTGGTGGTTAGAGGGGATTGGTATATGTTGTTAATGGTCAATGGGTTTTAACTGGTGGGAGGGGGGGATGGAGTGGTACATGTAGTTAATGATCAATGGGTTGCTAATCGTGGGTAGGAGTGATAGGTACATGTTGTTAATGGTCAGTGGGTTCCAACTAGTGAGTAGGGTGGAGGGGTTTATGCAGTTAATGGTCATTGGATTGAAATTGGTTGGAAGGAGGGAAGTGTACAAGTAATTATTGGTCAATGGGTTGCAAATCGTGGGTAGGAGGGAAGTGTACATGTAGTTCATAGTCAAATGTTTCATATTGGTGAGTATGGTGGGGAGGTTCAAGTAATTAATGGTCAATGGGTTGCATCTGGTGGGCGGCAAGGAAGTGCACATGTTTCATATAATAATTTAAAATGTAACTGTATTTTTTGTACTTGTGTAAAATGTAGTCAGTTTGGGATTAGCTGCACCATTAATTATTTTATATGTATTATTTACAGAAACCTATAGAATATGATACATTTATGAAGCTGTGGAATTTTATTTTTATTACAATAACTGAAATGGTGCCACCACTGGTAGGTGAGCTACTATGGTGCCACCACTGGAAAGTGAACCACTATGGTATGACAACTAGTAAGTGAACCACTATGGTGCCACCACTGGTAGGAGAAACTATGGTGCCACTACTGGTAGGAGACACCATAGTGCCACCACTGGTAGGTGAGACTCCAAGGTGCCACCACTGGTAGATGCGACTCCATGGTCCCATCACTGGTAGGTGAGGCTGCATGGTGCTACCACTGGTAGGTGAGACTCCATGGTGTCACCACTGGTAAGTGAGACTCCATGGTGCCACCACTGGTAGGTGAGACTCCATGGTGCCACCACTGATAGGTGAGACTCCATGGTGCCAGCCACTGTAGGTGAGGCTCCATGGTGCCACCACTGGTAGGTGAGACTCCATGGTGCCAGCCACTGTAGGTGAGGCTCCATGGTGCCACCACTGGTAGGTGAGACTCCATGGTGCCACCATTGGTATGTGAACCACTATGGTGCCACTACTGGTAGGTGACCCAGTATAGTTCTACCACTGGTATGTGAGCCACTATGGTTCCACCACTGATAGGTGAGTCTCCATGGTGCCAGCCACTGTAGGTGAGACTCCATGGTGCCACCATGGTGCCACCACTGGTAGGTGAGACTTCGTGTTGCCACCACCGGAAGGTGAGACTCCATGGTGCCACCACTTGTAGGTGAGACTCCATGGTGCCACCACTGGTAGGTGAGACTCCATGGTGCCACCACCTGTAGGAGAGACTCCATGGTGCCACCACTGGTAGGTGAGACTCCATGGTGCCACGACTGATTGGAGAGTCTCGATGGTACCACCACTGGTAGGTCCCTACCCAATGTGTATCTGGATGTCTTTAGACTACGAAATGGGGTCAAAAAATCTACCATGATGAACCTATCCGGATATCACATAACACGTAAACATGCTTCATATAATGTTGTCGCTCCAAATTATATTCTTGCTGAATATATTTTGTTTCTTTATATTTTTCCAGTGAAGCGTTATAATTTAAATTATTGGTGTTAGGGCACACGTGTGGTTTATGAGAAGTTTAGGACGTGCCGGGCAGTGTGACACTTGTATCTCCCCACCACCCAACATACACACTCATTATTGTTTTTATGAATATTATGCATGTAGGATGAACACACCTCAGGTAGAAAATAATGAATCGGCGACGTTTCGGTCCGTCCTGGTAAGAACGTTGTGCATATGAACATTATGTTTCAAATTTCCTCATTAAGGTCATATATTTTATGTTCTCAGCCATTTTATTTAGAACATTACTAGTATGTAGTCCAACATTTATTGATGAGAAAATTACCAAGATTTAAGGAATTTCCACAAAAGTTGTAATACCCAAGATAAGTTATTGTCACCTTGAGAAATACCCAAAATATTTTTTAAAACTATACTTCAATATCTTGTCAAGCTTTCAAAAAAAATCGATATTCCCTTATTCTGATAACCAAGCTAACATTTGTCATATGTTTTAGTATCAACCTGGTTTTAAAGAACACAAGAACAGTCAAAAAAATTTAAATCAAGAATTCCCCCAAGTCCACAGCAGATTGTATTTATTTAAACCATTGTAAGGATTTTTTATTGTATTTACATCTAATGAAGATTGTGCGCATTCGATCCACTACAATGATCGTGAGTCTGTGTACCTTGGACAATCTGGAAAAACCTTAAATTTGCGTTCATTCCAATATGGTTATAGAATTAGAACTACCCAAACTTCTAATGCATTGTACATATACAAAAGTCTATGTAATCACACTATTAATTGGTGAGGGGCGAAAAGCATTATCACTTGCAGCGGAATTTAGTTGTGTCTGGCCAAATCAGTGAGCGTTCAAACCTTCGCAATATTAGTACTGGTATGTATAGACTAGATCCGTATATAAGATTCTATATTGCACATGAGGAGGTGGAGCTTGAGGACGCGGAGGTGGAGGTGGAGGTGTTTGAGTGCGAGGAGGGGGGACATGAGGAGGCGGTGGTGGAGGTGGAGGACCCTGAGGGTGAAGAGGTGAAGCTTGAGGTCCCGGAGGTGTAGGTGAGGGAGCTAGAGGGCGAAGAGGTGAAGCTGGACGAAGCGAAGGTGTTGGTGAAGGAACTAGAGGACGAAGAGGTAGAGTTTGAGGACGCGAAGGAGGAGCTGGGGGACGCTGAGGTTGGGCTGGAGTAACTTGATGGCGAGAAGGTGGAGCTTCAGGGCACGGAGGTGGAGGAGCTTGAGGACGCGGACCACATATCTCTTACCTCCGTGTTGAATGCTCTAAGGCCCTTAATTTTCTTAAGTTCTTGTCCCGTACTTCTTGGGGAGCTGATAGGCGCACGCTCTTCTCTTTACATTCCTCTCTCGTCCTGTCTAAACTTGATTATGGCTGTCCTGCTTACTCGTCTGTCTCTCCTTCTACTCTTCGCCGTCTTGATGCTCTGCACCATACTGGGTTACGCCTTAGCTCTGGTGCCTTTCGTTCATTTTCTACCTTAAGCCTGTATGTTGAAACTGGCGTACTGCCTTTACATAATCGTCCTGATCGCTACTGTCTATGCTACCTTGCGCGGTCCTAACAACACCCTCACTGTTGCTATTGTCTCGCCTTGACCTTTACTCTTCCTGTGGTCCCTGTTCCCCTTCAACACCTACCTCTTTTTGTACAGTTATCTCGCTTACAAAATGCTGTTTCGGTTCGTGTTATCAATATTTCTCCTCGTGTCGTTCCATCCTTGCCCTCGTGGAGGTTGAGCGAGAAGAAGGAGCTTCAGGGGGCGAGGAGGTGGAGGTGGAGGAGCTTGAGGGCGCGGTAGTGGAGGTCGATGAGCTTGAGGGCGAGGAGGTGGAGCTTGATGGCGCAGAGGTGGAGGAGCGTGAGTGTTGGAGTGTGAGGACGCATATATGGAGGTAGGAGGGATGTACTGGGAGGTGGTGGAGTTAGAGTACTGGGAGGTGGTTGAGTTAGGGTACTGGAAGGTAATGGAGTTAGGGTACTGGTAGGTGAAGGAGTTGGGATATTGTGATGTCGTTTAGTTAGAGTATTGGGAAGTGCTGGAGATAAGGTACTGGGAA
Source organism: Procambarus clarkii (assembly GCF_040958095.1). Taxonomy (NCBI): domain Eukaryota; kingdom Metazoa; phylum Arthropoda; class Malacostraca; order Decapoda; family Cambaridae; genus Procambarus; species Procambarus clarkii. The sequence continues at coordinate 1,899,443 of NC_091211.1, forward strand.
GTGCTGGAGTTAGGGTACTGGGAGGTGGAGAAGTTTGGGTACTTGGAGATGCTGGAGTGGTGGGGAGGATGGAGTGGTACATGTAGTTAATGATCAATAGGTTGCAAATCATGGGTAGGAGGGATGGAAACATGTTGTTAATAGTCAAATGGTTCATATTGGTGAGTAGGGTGCAGGGGTTTATGTAGGTAATGTTCAATAGGTATCATCTGGTGGGCGGCATGATAGTGCACATGTTTCATATCTATATAAATAAAAAGGTAAATGTTCTTTTGTTCAAAATCGCTAATCTCCGTAAGTACTTCACCGATTGCTTTGAAATTTTTACACAACGTTCCATTCGTATCCGAGCAGGTTTTTCTGTACATATTATATAGATGTCACGTCTTTGAAGGGAAAAACATGATTTTTGGAAAAACTGTGTTTTTCATTTGAGGGAAATCTTCGAAACCTCTTTACCGATTGCTTTGGAATTTTGACACAACGTTGCATTCGAATAGGTGCGTGTTTTTATATACCTTCTATATACATTCCTCTCCAGTGACTGGAAAAAAACATGCTTTTTTTGAAAAACCGCGCCATCTATTTCACGTAATACCAAAACACACTATACTAAACATGTTACGATTCCATCTCAATGTTTTTCTGATTGCATTGACAAATTGAATTTTCATAGATTTTGATTTATTTTTCTTTTGTTTTAATTATTTTGTGTAACATTGCGATAGAACTGAGCTGTGTTGTTTACCATGACTTTCATTTTCTAAGTATAAGTATAGATGCCACACATGTGATGGGTAAAATCATTCTTTTTTAAGAAACAGCACCATCTGTTGCACATAAGAGTAACACATGCTATACTGGAATATGTTACGATTTGAATTCAATGATTCCAATTTCATTGATAAATTGAATTTTCATAGGTTTCTATTTATTTTCATTTTGATTTAATTATTTTATGTGACATTGCATTAGAATTGAGCTGTGTTGTTTGCCATACTGTTCATATCATGAATATAGTTTATTTTTTTATTTTTTTAGTTTGTTAACTGTTTTTGTTCTTATTTCAGTGATGGGAACATCAGATCGTTTGGGAATGCATCAGTCGAGGGAGTGGGGAATAGTAGTTAGGACAAGAGGACGGGAGTGAGGGATAGTGGGGAGGACGAGGGGATGGGGGAGTTGGAGATTGTGGGGACGAGGGGAAAGGGGAATGGAGAATGTTGGGGAAGGACTTGGGGACAGGGGAGTGAGGGATGGTGGAAAGGACGAGGGGATGGGGCAGGGGAAAATGGTAGGGAGGTCGAGAGGACAGGGGAGAGGGAGATGGTGGGGAGGACAGAGGGACGGTGGGGGTGGGGAATGGTTAAGAAGACGAGGGGATGGTGGCATTGGCGATGGTGGGGAGGAAACAGGGATGAGGGAGGAAGGGAATGGTGGGGAGGACGAAGGGACAGGGGGAGTAGGGAATGGTTGGGAGGAAGAGGGGACAGGGGAGTGTGGAATGGATGGGAGGACGATGGGTCATTCCCCCTGTGGATAGGTCAGGGGGAATGTTGGTGAAAACTGGGAGACCAGGGAAGGTTTCTGTGGCTCAGCAACGCGTGGCTGGGTACAGCTAGTAATAATATAAAATGTAACTGTAATTTTTCTAATTGTGTAAAATGTAGTTAGCTTGGGATGAGCTGCACAGTTAATTATGTTATATGTATTATTTGTCAGGAAACCCGACACCAATTACTAATATTAAATACAATAAGCAGATAATATTGCTGCTGTGTTGTATATATATAAATCAACCGATAGAAAACGTAGCGTTTAGTGGAAATTTCCGTCAATAGAAAACAAGATATCATTGCCATGTTGCTATTAAATATGTCGCCAACTATTATGTTGGGAATTATTCTTAATACAGCAGTTTTTGGACTTTTAACATCATAAAAAATCTCATTTAAATTAACTTAATTATCAGTACCAAAATAGAGTAAATGTGACCTTTCTACCAATTATTGACATTTGGACAAGGAGAGCTAGAGCATCAGTGGGAGAGAAGTCAGCCATTGTTGTTTAGACCAGAGTCATGGAGCGAGGTCAGCTCCTATAATTCTCCCTTGGACGAAGTGTTATGGAGATCAGATTAGTGCTTCTTCCATCAGCAACATGCAGTCAACATCTAAACAAGGGGAGTGTCTTACCGAAACCCGTTTAATATCTAATCATTTCTGGCCAGTTAATGTTAGGTAGATATAGGATGAGTAGTGTAAAAGGAGACAAATTGAGGTAAAATTTTTCAGAAACGGTTGGGCACTTCCATGCCGACTTGACTCTCGGGGGCCAGATCGACCATCCCGCTTATTTTGGGTGGTTAGGTTAGGGCACAGTCAGCGCGCTCCTGGCTGGCTGGCGGGGGTGGGGTGGTCCATTCCCCCCTGGGGTCCCGGGGGGACCACCACCCAGGGTGTACCTGAGGAACTGGTGCCCTATCCTAACCAGTTTTCTTGCACGATTCGCCGCTTTGCTTTAAGATGAGTCTAGGGCCTCAAGAAGGGGGTCTCTACTTATGAGAGGTACCGAGGATGAATGTTCAATAGATGGAAACCAAAAAAATACACTGGTGAAAGGCATATAAACGTTTTTTGGAGTATTTAATGGCACTAGTATATGTGTGCGTGTGCGTGTTTTTTTTTATGTAAATACAATATATCTGTTTTTTTTTTAATTCCTGCTGAGAAGTGTATCTGAAATAAAGGGTTTAGTCTTTACATTTGGTAAGGTTTCAATAATCAGGTAAAAAATAAAATGAGAAACACTCGAGTTATATTTTTTCATCAGTTACTCCAGATTATTGTCCCCATTTTCTCTATATTCCGTTTCACAGAAAACATCTTCACGGGCGATCCAGTCCCGTTTTCGTCGAGGGGGTAACTAAGATAATTGACAGAAAAAAAATATATGCAAGTTCCATTTTTATTTCCAAACACTGGATAGTTTAATTATTAAGATCGGGAGTTTGCTTATTATTCAGATCTGGAAACAACAACGTATTATTATTTCATGTTTTTTTTCATCCAAACATATGGAAACAAGTATTTATGTTTTAATTTTAGAGGAAAGAACATTATCAAATATTTGTTTTGTTTGTTTTTGTTTTGTTTTTTTCATAGGAAAAAGCAAACATCAGAAAAGACATAATTCATTCATTCATTCATTCAGTATTATAGATATCCCCCCACCGGTAAATTAAAAACATTATTTATTTTCATCGTTAGTTCTTTTTTATTTAACAAATAAAACCTACAATACACATAACTACAATAATATATGACACTGCAATACATTCAATTTAATTAATTAAGTTTTCGCATGACGCCCGAGGACAATAAAGCTGCTTCGTGCATGGTCGGCGTGAACAAGTCCATGGTCGGAGTGGGCTCTACATAGTCTGGCTCATAGAATTTTCTCTGGCCACACTCGAAGAGGTCCGAGACCTCATCATCGAATCCCTCCACCGGCTCGAACTGAGTTGTGAACATGTCAATCGTAGCCAGGCCCAAGTCTTCCATGGCTAACGATTGATTTTCACTTAACAGTTCCACCGCGGCGTTTAAGGTCTGCGAAGACAATATGTCCCCCGTGTTCAGCTCTTGTGTCTTAGGTGCCATAGGAGATACGCGGCACACCGTCGCTAATTTCTGGGGGGTCTGTCAGGCATCCTCGTCTTCACTCTCGCTAATGTGGGTAACTGCCTCCCGCTGGCGGGTCGCTGCGGGAGGCGGGTTAGGGCGTCTTGTTGGAGGTACATATCCCGAGGTAGATGGCTGGGGGGAAGCCTCGCGGTTGCTCGACTTCTTATCATATGGGGTCGTCGTCGTCGTCCTCTTGCGTTGGCCTCGCGTAGATAGCCTAACCCGACAGGGCCCCTGTGCAGGCCGTTCCCAGGTTATTTTGCATTCTTCTACAGGGCGACTTGTTGGCTATGCAATGTCCTTCATCAAAGGCGCTGTCGAAGCTTTCGTTTTTAGAGCTATCTCTCCACTCTTCGCCACCTTCTTAGCTTTGGGCTCTGTTGTTGTTGTTGTTGTTGTTGCTTTCGTTTTTAGAGCCATCTCTCCACTCTTCGCCACCTTCTTAGCTTTGGACTCTGTTGTTGTTGTTGTTGCCTTCGTTTTCAGAGCCATCTCTCCACTCTTCGCCTTCTTAGCTTTGGGCTCTTTTGTTGTTGTTGTTGCCGTTATTGGGAATGGTCCTGGCCCCGCCGGGGTCGGCACCCGTGAATCCATAGAGTCAACAACAAGGCGGGCCGCGGGGCGGGACTCTGGCACCAGCCGCGTCTCAGGCAGGGGCATGGGCACCGTCGGCTTGGGGTGCATAGTGGCCACAACGACATCTGGCACTGGCCCCGGCATCTCCGTAGTCTCAGGCAAGGTCGTAAGCGAAGTTGATGAAGTTTTGGGGGCTTGACACATCGGCCGAACATTGGCACCACCACTACTCCTCAATATATCCGCTACATCATGGGGCGTCACCCCAGCTGGCAGGATGAGAGCAGTCCCAAAGTTGAAATTGATCCCACCAGTCACCTCAATTTTTGAGCATCCGTTCAACAATTCTGTAAATAAAAAAAAAAAAAAACATTAATAAAATTTTATATTCACAAACAAGAAACATAAAAACACACACACACACACACACACACATTCTCACCTATATCAGAGATATGTTAAAAAAAAAAATAAAAAAAAAATAAAATAAAATAATAATAATAATAAAAAAAACTCACCACGGGCAAATTCCATTTTCAAAAACTTCGCTTGTGGGCTTCTAATGATGACCAGAACCAAGGGCGTTCGTCGGTGGGCAAGTTAAGTCAATGGGCCTCAATGGGCCTTAGGACAGGGCTTATATATATACCCCTAAAAACCTCTACCCCCTCACCCCCACCACACCCCATCCCCTCAGGCAAGCTAGGTCACCTGCTCACACAGGTTATTGCACGCATCCTGGGAATCTTCTCCCAGGCAAAATGTTGTTTGACAGAGCGGCATATTCAGGTTATCATACGTAAATTTCACAACCAAAGCGTCATTTTTGCTGTGTTGTTCATATTTAAAATCCTGCGCAAATTTCCGAAGCGCTTTTCCCACCCCTAGATGGGATAAATAGTAGGTGAAGTATAACGCATAGTTCCCGCAGAAATAAGTTTCCAACTGCTGTATTCTGTCATTGAATATGTGCAAATCATATTTTTCAAAGCTATTCAATATAACCTTAAAATATTTCGAATACGTTTCAATTCTCGGGTTTCCAAAACTATCAAGAATGACAATTTCTGTCTTAGTCATTGCTTTGGCTATACAAAATGTAACCCAATGACCCATTGTATCTGCAGATTCTGCATCTAGTGTATTAATTATAAATACCACAGGATGGTTATAGATCTTTTTCAAAATTTTTCTTGCATCATTGGCGAGATAACATCCCAGATATTGCACCTCCCGACCCAACACCCTATTCAGCGCTTCGTTAATTTCAAGACAATTCATAGCTTTTACGCTCTCGTATCACAAAGTATTCTACGTTCCGCATTAATTTTCAGGATGCCAGTGGTGCCACCATAAAGCAAAATGACTTTATTTCCCACCACAGGCATTTTAAATTCTAGACTAATTCTCAGGTTGCCAGACACTTCCAGGGGCATTGCGTCCTTTATAGTTTCGGGCTGTAAATTGAAAGCCAGTATAGTGCCACCGTTAACAAATGCGTCATAGGATAGCGTGTGGGCATTATCGAAACCTAAAGCTTGTAGCGTCGTATAATATAATTTTGCGCAGTAGTGTGGAAAAGCGCAAGCAATATTAAATAAAGTAGTGCTATTCAGAGTTATAAATACACTCGTGAGCTGACAATTCTCAAAATATAATGGGTTCTGGGCATAGCCTCCTGACATTGCCTCCATATCTACGATAATCATGTATAAACGCTCGGGAACTACAGTTCCCCAGGGCTGATCCATTGTAATTGTCCGCTGTCCTGTGCCCAGTATATAAGTCTTTAATAGGGTTTTGTTAAACGTATATGTTATTGGGGTGTTATTTTGTATCAATGCCTTATTAATGGCCGTTAAGCCGGCCGGGTATGGCATTATGCGATCTATCCACAACCTCGCCATCTTAATATGGTATTTAAAGTTTCCATTATCCCTTTCGCTATGAATAATCCATTTATCCGGGTTCAGTTCGAGGCGAATGCGCACATCCACATTATCCAGAACGTATTCGCTAATTGTAGTAACATCCGCCAATAATTTAAAGCATGTGTGCACACCCATAATTTTCATCTCAGTCATTTGCTGCTCCCTTTCCTCAGTCATTGCAGCAAAATATTCGTCGGAAAATCTGCTGGGGTCATTACCTTTAAAGAAATGCGCTAGTTTCCGATATCTCTCAGCTTCGCACCCCGAAATAGTAGTCAGCAGCTTTATATAACTCCAGTATGAGAATAGAGAGTTAGTTTCGACCACAGTCTCATTGAAATACACTACTATAGATTTGAATAAAGTCTGTGATAGACCATTACTAATTGTTACATTTTCTGTATCCCCTATCGCACTAGCTCCATCTTCGCCCGTTACTGCTAGCGATAGTTCCAAAGCCAATGACGACATATCTAGAAAGTGGCCATTCATGCCTTTAATGTTAAATTCAAGATACGCATCTCTAAATTTATTGCCCCCAGTATTTACTGGCAAAACATCAATAGTTTGACGCGAGGCTATAGTGGCCTCTACCATCCTAGCGGAGAACGGCTTGGGAAAGGCGTCAGTTATCGCAGCGGCATAATTCCCCAGTGGTACTTGCAGCCCCGCCATGCTATCTTGTCAATAGTTGTTTCGAGAGTGATTCAATTTTTAAGCAAACACGTCATTATATTTCCCTCCGTCGATTTTCCTGAACAAATTTCTTGTTTTGCTTTGTTTTTGTTTTTGTTTTTTGTTGTTTTTTGTCTCAATCCTTCTGTTCCTTTTTTTTTTCTTAACGACCCGCCCGCCCGCAATTTGCTTCCCAACATGTTTTAATGTTTCTAGGCCTCTATGTTTGAGCGACTGTTTCAATGTGCGTTCGCCACTGTTTATGTCTTGCATGACATCCTGGCCCATACTCAATGCAGCAGGGGCCAAGGTTCTCATCAAGAATGGTGCCGCTCGCTTCGCCAGTCCAGTTATGAAACTAAAAATCCCACCCCCTCGCACATGACGCCTAGTACTGTTAAAAATGCGGACGTCCCCTAAACCGCCCCCTCTCCTGGAAACGGGGGGCGTTAGGAGTATTAATAACTCCTCCACCGACGGCGGGGTAAAATCGATGCGCATTTTGCAACTAGATGCAAGGTAATGAAGATTATAGGCTTCAACGCTCAATTATATAACCCCCAAAGTCGGCCTTATATGCAAAACTGCAATCGTGCAGCCTCGCGCATCGAAATAAACAGGATTGCCTTCTTGATCGGTCATTGTAATGCTCACACTGTCGACAATTGAAGTGTTCAGAGGTTTATATAACTTCTTATTGCCACCGTCACTCCCATTTAAAGAGACAACGTCCAGTATATTGACTAACTGATCACCATAACTCGTAGGCATAATCTTGTCGCAATAAATACACAAATTATCCATCATTCCTCTCGGCTGTGGTGGGTAGACACATAAATCAGTTTCCTTGCCTGTCTCATATTTTATACCCCTGATTAAATATATGACATAATCCTCACCTGTCTCGGTGCCTATTACCTTCCCGATCGCACGCCCGAAAAATAGCGAAATTCGGCAAACCATATTATATACCTCTTCACCTGGTCTTTGGAACTGCGACATTATGGCGTCGCTGTATACGGCACTAAATTTATTGCGATTATAGCTTGAATCGTATTTTATATACGTTGTTCCATATTTTGGATACAGCTTTTTATAAGCTTTATCTATAAAACTCAATTCCTTGCTTGACAATATATTGGCTATTTCATTGTTAATTGCATTATTAATTTCCTTTATGCTTCCTGCCAAAATGTTGTTTTTCAGTAAAAACTTCGAATAGGTGTGTTTAAAGCCCGTCATTTGTACATTGGTGCATATTAAACCAACCCTCACATAACTCTCTAGATCGTCTTTCATAATCACGTAATGAGATGTGGGGAGCAATAATTTCTGTAAACACATTTCATAGGCGCGCTTGGGATTCAAATTTAATTCCTTATACAAGCGATTTGAAAAAGAGCTGGGAATGTTATCAGGATACAGATCTGCATTGGCAACGTTGGTCGCGTATATGATGTGAGTGTCCATTCTGGCGACAGTACCAGGTCACGGGCGGGCAATGAATAAATGCTCAAATCGCCGTAATTTGTTTTTAATAAGCCAACCACGAGGGGGCGACCCGATCCCCGCGATCACCGACCTTGATCCGCTTAGGAGGGAGGTCAGAGGTCGAACCAGACACGCCCCGTATCCTGTTAATTCCCTCATCGTTAACCTGTCTGCGAGCCGCAGTGTTTCTAAATAGATCCATAGGAATTGAAGCCACATTAAAAAATAATTTTGCTAGAGGTAGTTTAGTAGGGGCAAATAAAGCATTGTGGACCGTCATCCCATTTATAATATCATTAATTATATGCAAACCAGTCACAGGACTCATTATATTGCCATTAACGTCCCATTTAACAAGCCCACTCTCGTCGAAATATTTTAAAAGTGCCCTTGCATATTCGTGATGTATCGCTTTTAATCTCAGATTTATCAGATGTGCTACAGTAGGATTAGATCTTTCGGGCTGGGCGTTTTCAGTTGTCTGTTGCGGGGGCGTTGGCATCGATATCTCTGGCACTGTCGGCAAAGTGGCCGGCACTCGCTCGTCCATTATTTTCCGCGGGACTAAATAATACTCTCTCATTTGGTAAATAAACGCGACAACAGATTAACGGCAATGGGAAGGAGAATAGATAGGATATTACCACCCCGTTCAAAATTCACCCCCGCGATCTGAATTAATTTTCCGCACCCCGCGCGAGTGAGGTGTCTCTAGTATAGATTTTAGTGCCCTACACACAATGTTCGCGTCTTTACTAGTTAGCGGCACTACTTGAGCAAACCTGGAGTATATGTCCACACAAACGAGCAGATATTTGATGCCATTATTCATCCCTGCCAACTTCCCCATTTCTGCTAGATCAACAGACACATAAACCCGTGGTTTAGGACTCAAAACTCGTCGACGCGCGAATTTTTTAGGTTGTAAATAATGCAGCGTATATGCGTCTGAGGATTTTAAGTAATCTTTCACATCGGCTAGTGTTATGTCAGAATTAAGTAATTTAGCTGCTTTATATAATCTCTGCACGCCTCCAAATCCCCTAGTGGAAGTAGGATCATTATAAACTCGATCGAGTATTTGCTGTTTCTTGCTCACCATTGATAAACTATTTCAAATGGTTTCTCTTCGACAATATTCCCGCGCAAAGTTATGCTGGCGGGTGTGCTTGACCCGAGATCTACAAATAAATAACCATAGCGTTTGGCTATGACCTTTTTATATATTTCTAGAAATTTCTTTAAATCCTGTTTCCCAAATATTTGACGTCCCAAAGTCTCAATTTGAGAAAGATCTCTTGATTTGACTAATAAGAAATGCGAGGCGTTTAGGCTTATGTTCCTAGAATATTTTCCAGGGAAAAATATATTTTGCGTGATCAATATGGCAGAGATGTTATGATGACGCCCCCTGGTGAAAATATGAGAAACAATTTTTTAATTTGCGCTTTCAGTAAAGAGATCGTCGATTATTATCAGCATTGGGGAATTATCCATTTGCTCATCCAAAGGATCAATAATGCTCGAATGAGCAACAATTTTTCTATTAATTCGTGGATTGTTCATCAACTCGGGATATCCCCCACCACATATAATTATTCGAGCGAATGTTTCATGGTACTTGTGCACGAGTTTGTTGCATAAAAATGATTTCCCTGCATTTGAATAACCCGCTACTATCATCCGACATGGTTCCCCTGAAGATGTTAAGATGGGCTTGAGATATTATCTCATCAGGTCTTTCCATGTTTGGGGCTGAGTCTCTACTGTTTAATATACACACTGTGGAATGTTATATATATATATATATATATATATATATATATATATATATATATATATATATATATATATATATATATATATATATATATATATATATATATATATATTTTTTTTTTTTTTTTTTTTTTAATATAATATATAGGAAGGGAGTACCACCTCTAGCTGGAAGAAGGGGGACCCATAGCCTCGGAGGAAACCACGCATAACGCATTATATATATATATATATATATATATATATATATATATATATATATATATATATATATATATATATATATATGGGGGATATAAAAAAACATGTATTTCTTTCTTTTATAGAAACATAAACATAATATATATATATATATATATATATATATATATATATATATATATATATATATATATATATATATATATATATATACATATATATAGATAGATATACAAGCTTAGGGCGTGACAAAGAAAACATTAAAAATACGTACTTTTTTGTTTATTGAAACAAAACATAATATATACATATTTACAAGCTTAAATCTATAGGCATAATAATAATAATAATAATAATAATAATAATAATAATAATAATAATAACATCCCTTTTAACATTATAACATATTAACTCTTTATAACATTATAAAATAATATAATAATAACAACAATAAAAATAATAACACGCACTAATGTGAGAATGCAAACAGTTTTTTTTTTTTTTTTTTCAAATGCAGAGGAGCGAGCATATTTCACAGCAAGTTTGGGAATAGGTTTTGGGCCAATGAATCTCTCTTGGCCCACATATTGAAAATTGGGTAATGACGCCGTCCAGCAGGGTGTATATTTTGTTCCACATTTTCCTGCGCGTCCACATCCATCTCTAAGTCACTAATGACTGCCTCCTCATCCTCTGGATCGTGTGGAATATCGGGGTGACCATAAGCGAGTGAAATGGTGGGACTTATTACGTATCGCTTATCATCAAACGCGGATAAGCCTCTCTTGACAGTAACGCATGTGCACATTTGCCCGCCAACATTTCTAATAGACCTAGTCACAAACCTCCGACTTGTGTTTGTTTCAAGGGCGTCTATGAAAGATGAGTGTTCTAGCCCAGCTTGCTGACGTCGTGTGATTCCCTTGCATCTGCAAATGTGCTGTTTATCCAGCGTCACTAGCGAGTACATTTTGGGCTTAAGGGCAACGAGCTGGGTTATAATTTTAGACCCTACTTCGGACTTTAAAAGACCCAGTTTGCCTTTTCGCGTGATTGAATATAGAGAATGATCTTCGAGGAAATTGCTAAAATCAATGTGGCGTATGAGCGGGGCCTTATTAAGCTCTTCAAAAGCATCTCTGCAAGTAAGCTGAATAATGTACGAGTCAGTATCGGTGTAGAGCAGTTTTGCCTTGTCATCATATTTCGCTTTGACCGTGTCGTACCAAAAGGAATATAGCCGCCTTTTAGCTATTTGAAGAATTTGAAAGCCTAGATATGTGGGCGTATCGATAGTGAGCGAATCTTTGCGGGTCGTGCAAAGGACGCGGTCCTCACTCAGCAAAGTCGCTCGTTTGAAAAACGGGTCGCGCGCGTGTTTGAGGAACTGTTTGCGAGTTGTGGTTAAATAGTATTTATTGGCATAACGCTCCAAATTCGTTAAAGATTTGCCATATATAGCGTTATTTACAAGTTTAAATGCCTTACACTTAATTGCACAGGTCGAGTTTGTGCGCTCGCGAATATTGCTATCTACGAAGGACTTGAGGTGTGCCCTCTGCTCAAATTCAAAGATAGTGTGCACGCGCGAAACTTCCACCCCTAGTCGCATTAAAGGCTGAAGCAAATCTTGACTAATTAAATAGTCGCGTTGTGCTTCGTGGGTGGCAATGAGTTTTCGATTATTGCGCGGCAGCTTGCGATTTTCCGCAACTAGGATCGACTTGCTGTATTCTGACAGTTGTTCCGTCACGATGTCGGCGTGTGCTAAAATTAATGGCAGGTCGTCAGTGTATCTAGCTACGTCGGGGGAAACTTGTTTAGTGTCGCACAAAATCCAATAACCGCGCTCTTGATTGCAGTCAATATTTCTCAAACCCTGCAATAGCATTTCATCGCGTTCAGCGTCAGTTAGGCAACGGAAACCACCAGTGGGGAGCTTTTCACTCATGCACGTAGCATAGAGTGAATTAAAATCGAGATAGAGGATGTGGGTTCCATCCTCGCCAGACCCCGCCCCGGTGTAATGGTTCTCGGCGGTAGACAATTGCTTTACAACTGAGGTGAAGTCTCCTCTTAAATTCCTGCGAATGAGGTCATACATTCTAGGGTCTGATATTGGATCTAGCACCACCTTACTTTTGAACAGGAAGGCATCCCACGCGAAACTAGATAAAGAGAGGTAATATGCAATATCTAATCTATAAAGATCTAACATAGTGCGTCGCCACACCGTGAAAATGTCTGCTAAAATGCCAGTATCAACTTTTAAATACAAGACGAGATATTCGCCAATATTGCGGCACTTGGCTAATTTAAATACCTCCAACGCTTGTTTGTATTCTTTTTCAGGGAGCTCTTCCTGCGTCAAGGTATTGAAAAATGCATCTCTGGGGGGGAGCCGCGGTTCATTTAATACATCCCAATTTGACACGTAATCATAACAAAAGGACTGTTTGCCAGTTAACAATAAATTATGGGCCTCAGCAGGGACCTTATCTAACATGGCAAGAGTGAACGTCGTAGGTTTGCCACTGTCGATGTGTTCCTTGGCTAATTTGGCCAACGACCCATTGAGCAAGGCTAAGCTGTCCATAAATCTAAGAAAGTCAATGTCAACTTTCATAAATTTATACCCGTCTTTGGACATAATGTCTACGTTGCGTTTGGGCACGTTTCCTAACTCGTTTAACAAAACCCCTAAATCATACGCTTTATTTTTTTGGACGATTTTGGGCCTGAAAGGTTCGTCGCATATCTCGCACATGGTCTGACTCTTGTAACTTTCCCTTTGCTCATTCGACATGTGCAGATGGTAATATGGCTGTTCTCGCGTTATTCTGGCCCACGAGGAGGATAGTTTATTAACAAAATGGGTTGCAGAATTAGGCCCGAGGTAGAAATCTTTTTCTACGATATTATAGCGACGGTCTATGATTATGTACGCATATGCAATGGCCCTGTGACGTGCTTCGATTATGCCCTGTGGCCTATCCTTTTGCAGGGAGCACTCAAAATCGTAGTAGCACGTGTGGCTTGGCCCGTACGCTCGCCCGAAATGTTTAAACTCTATTTTCTTTTCTGGGGGAGGAAAATGTAACGTTTGTTTGACCTCGCAAGTTGATTCATGCTCGAGCATTTGATGGGGTGGGAGGGCGATGAGGCAGCTGTGACAAAAGTTATAATCAGCTGGGATGTTTTCCGAATGAGACCTCATATTATGCACATATTTGGCAAAGTTCTTGATGAGGACCAAATGTTGGCCTTCCAGCATAAGTAAAGATATAACATCCTTAAAATCCCCACGGCCTTTTCTAGCCAAACTAATGTAATGACGACCATTATCTCCTTTTACCAGAACATAAATAAATATAGAAGACCTGTTTAAATCTTCGACTTTGGCGATGTCGTCAAAAGATACTGGGGTGCCTATATTATTACTCCATCTTACTTGTCGGCGACACCATGGCCCAGATTTGGCCCGAGTTTTGATGTCGTTATAACGGAGCCCGCGGGCCAAACATTTGTGCACAGCGATGCACTGCATAAGGCAAATATTGGCTTCCCCTCGGGGGTTGAATACGTGGCCTTTGCTCCGTAACTTGGCCGGGTAATCTACGAATGAACCCAGTCGAATTGGGTGTTCGATGAGGGCCACATTTATGTAAAACCCCAAAATCGACTCTATCCCGGCACTCGACCCTTCCTGTTCCCCTAGCAACTCCCCTAGTTTATTGTCGATCTCTTCGACCCACAAATTAACAAGCTGTTCTACTTCCTCTTGAGTTATGGCACGCATTTCCCCGCGCATGTGCATTACTGGATCAAAATCATCATCGGGCTCTACGTTGAGCCTCCGCACCCCAAAGGTGAAATCGGGGAAGACTCGAATATGTGGATGTTCTAAAGTAAACAATCCACTGACGAAATTAATTAAAAATGCGCGATATGTTCGTAAATAAGCCCCTGGATCACCCCGCACGTGCTCTGGCACGCTAAATGAATAGCGTGTAAGCCCCATTGAAATTGCGAATGATGTTCACAATTTCAATATCCCGAGGAGGGGGAGGGGACGGAGAAGGTGGTGGTGGTGGTGAGTCGACCGACTCTGGTGATGTGTTGGGTGATGAGTCTGCTGGGTTTGATGATGATGAGTCACTGTCAGCGTCTGCAAAAAAAAAAAGAGGTATTAATAACTGTGTGTGTGCGTGTGTGTGTGTGTGTGTGTGTGTGTGTGTGTGTGTGTGTGTGTGTGTGTGTGTGTTGATTGTTGATTGAGATGTCTTAAAAAAAAAATTAGCATTAATATTGGCATGCCCTCGTCTGTTTTTTTTTTTTTTGAGCGAGTGGTGCGATCGAGATCACATAACACAAAAAACAAAACAAAAAATGTGAAATACTCACGTTCCCTATGCTGCCCCCCACGCCGAAGCGATGATGTTGACTGGTCGCTGCTATAACTTTCGAACAAATCGGGGGATCTGACGCACATATGGACCGAGGAGCTGGGCGAGGTGTGTGCGTGTTGTTGTTGTTGTTGTCGTTCCTCGCATTGTTGTTGTTGAATTAGAGTGCGATATGGCGGCCCTGGAAGGAATAGCCTTTTAAGAGGTGTCTATATGATCTATCTCTCTCTCTCTCTCTCTCTCTCTCTCTCTCTCTCTCTCTCTCTCTCCCTCTATCTCTCTCTCTCTCTCTCTCTCTCTCTCTCTCTCTCTCTCCCTCTATCTCTCTCTCCCTCTATCTCTCTCTCCCTCTATCTCTCTCTCCCTCTAGCACTCACAATAATTATAATAATAATTATAATAATAATAATAATAATTAAAAAAAAAATAACTTACGTTTGTAGCGGCGGGTTCTTGGTGGTGGCGGTTCGGGGTCGGAATCGTCATCGTCCGCCAAGTATGGGGGTGTTTTAGGTGAGAAATCCTGTTCAAAATCTGGCGTGGGGCTGAACATGTCGGGAGACCTGACTCGTGTGTTGATTGGTGAGCTGGGTGATGTTGGCTGGGCATCCTGCTGCTGCTGCTGTTGCCGCTGTCGTTGTATTAGCAGTCGATATGGTTGCCCTGGTGGGAGACAAATTTTTTTTTTTTTTTTTAAGAGGCGTGAATATATATATATATATATATATATATATATATATATATATATATATATATATATATATATATATATATATATATATATATATATTTTAAGATGAATAAGAAAACCAGGGATATACTGAACATCTTGTATCAGAATCTTTACTTTAAAAAACATAACGTTTCGAATACTTCTCGTATTCATCATCAGATCTAAAAGAAAAAACAGAAATCACAATCAAATAGCTAGTAAACAAAGAACTCATACTGAATATAATTGCCTATCAAAGAAAGGAAATGCTTAAAAAACAAAACACTTAAGCGCACTTAAAGTGATCAATACAAATAAAACTTATTAACTGTCACATATATTAAAACTAATTTAAAATCATTAAACTACAAGGTGAAATTTATAACTACTAAAACAAACCATTCTATTAAACTTACGTGAAGTGATCAGAAGTGAAACTTAATACCCAACACATAGATACTAAACACTATAACAAATATTTATATAATGGCTACAAATCTACAAAAAATGTATGTAAAATACAAACAGAATAAACGACAATTATAAAGTACTAACCAAAATCTTATAAAAAACTCAAATATTAAATAAAATTAAATACCAAAAAATGTATTATATATCCTAAATAAAAGATTATATTAAAGTACAATGTTAAGACTTGAAATAAGTAAGAAAGGGCAAAGACATGGTAAACTAAACAAAATTAAACTACCAAAATAAACTAAAAATCAAATACAGGGCCTACTGTGCACTATACAGTGTACAATTGAAGAGCTGAAAGGTTGCTATTTAACAGAGGCCGCAGCTCCTTTATATATAAGGATTCCATTACTCTCAAATCTGACTGGCCATTCATACAAGTGTCCAGAATTTTAAAATCAGATTCCAGCAGAGAATGATCAAACTCATAACAATGATTTCTAATCTCCGAAAATGCTGGTTTAGACAATGGTAATCCAGTCTTAAAAGATAATCCCCCGGTGCTCAAGTATCCTAATCTTAAAGTTCCGAATGGAACTCCCGACATATCCAGCATTACAGCTGGAACAATTATACATATATACGACATTTGAGCACAAGGGGATAGGCACTTTATTTTTAAATTTAAAATAAGAGCCTATGGTATTTGTGTTGACAAAAATAAATCTAAAGTCTACTTGAGGATAACACTGCTGCAACAGTCTCCTCAAACGACTCCTTACAGAAAAGCTAATACTGCCATAAAATGGTAATTTAATATATTTAAGATCCCTTTCCACTGTAGTAATCCTACACGATGGGTGAAACTTCTTATTTAAGAAATTCCTTATAAAAGTATAAACCATATGCACAGGATAACCATTATTTGAAAAAAATTTCACAAGAAAATTAATTTCCTAATTAATTAAAGATAAAGTGCCTATCCCCTTGTGCTCAAATGTCGTATATATGTATAATTGTTCCAGCTGTAATGCTGGATATGTCGGGAGTTCCATTCGGAACTTTAAGATTAGGATACTTGAGCACCGGGGATTATCTTTTAGGACTGGATTACCATTGTCTAAACCAGCATTTTCGGAGATTAGAAATCATTGTTATGAGTTTGATCATTCTCTGCTGGAATCTGATTTTAAAATTCTGGACACTTGTATGAATGGCCAGTCAGATTTGAGAGTAATGGAATCCTTATATATAAAGGAGCTGCGGCCTCTGTTAAATAGCAACCTTTCAGCTGTTCAATTGTACACTGTATAGTGCACAGTAGGCCCTGTATTTGATTTTTAGTTTATTTTGGTAGTTTAATTTTGTTTAGTTTACCATGTCTTTGCCCTTTCTTACTTATTTCAAGTCTTAACATTGTACTTTAATATAATCTTTTATTTAGGATATATAATACATTTTTTGGTATTATATTTTATTTAATATTTGAGATTTTTATAAGATTTTGGTAAGTACTTTATAATTGTCGTTTATTCTGTTTGTATTTTACATACATTTTTTGTAGATTTGTAGCCATTATATAAATATTTGTTATAGTGTTTAGTATCTATGTGTTAGGTATCAAGTTTCACTTCTGATCACTTCACGTAAGTTTAATAGAATGGTTTGTTTTAGTAGTTATAAATTTCACCTTGTAGTTTAATGATTTTAAATTAGTTTTAATATATGTGACAGTTAATAAGTTTTATTTGTATTGATCACTTTAAGTGCGCTTAAGTGTTTTGTTTTTTAAGCATTTTCCTTTCTTTGATAGGCAATTATATTCATTATGAGTTCTTTGTTTACCAGCTATATGATTGTGATTTCTGTTTTTTCTTTTAGATCTGATGATGAATACGAGAAGTATTCGAAACGTTATGTTTTTTAAAGTAAAGATTCTGATACAAGATGTTCAGTATATCCCTGGTTTTCCTATTCATCTTAAAATTAAGATTCCCGAAGGGAACATCGATCATAAATATATATATATATATATATATATATATATATTGTCTCTCTCTCTCTCTCCCTCTCCCTCTCCCTCTCTCTCTCTCTCTCTCTCTCTCTCTTTCAATAACGGCGTTGATAATGTAAATAAATAAATAATAGTAATAACTCACGTTTATAGCGGCGGGTTCTTGACGGTCGAGGGTCGAAATCGGAGGCATGCCTGAGCATTGTGGAGTATGTGGCGAGGGCGACGATTCTGGGTCATCACAATCGCTGAATATGTCGGGAGACCAAACTCGCGGGTTTGGCGATGGGTCCGAATCACTGCTCCAGAGTTCGTTGGTGGGTAATGCACAGCCTGGGCTTGTGGCATGGTGAATGGCTATGTGTGAAAAAAAAATAATAAATAAGTAAAATAAATAAATAAATATATATATATATATATATATATATATATATATATATATATATATATATATATATATATATATATAATATTGTGGCAAATTACCAATGTTGTGGCTTACCAATGTTGTGGCAAATTTGACCGCATTGGACGCATTTGATTAGGTTGCGAACCATCTGGCCGTGTGCTGGTGGCAAGGCAGTGTGAGACTGTGGATACCTGGGGTTCTGATGTGGAGCACAACCACTCCCCCTCCCCGAGGATAACTACTTAAAATTGACCCCAGAGGGCAGCTCGTCACTGGCAAGTACCTGTACTGGTAATTATCTTTGAAAGGTCCCTGGGAGATCGCCAGTTTGGGACACGTGCGCATTAAAAAGCAATTTGCCACCTGCGACTGCCTCCATTGACCATTAAAACCAACCTCGGGTGTTGCCCGAAAAAAAATTAGCTTAACATTAATGCAGTTGTATATATATATATATATATATATATATATATATATATATATATATATATATATATATATAACTGAAAACTCGAACCCATACTGCCAGGAGCAACGCAACTGGTATGTACAGGGACGCCTTAATCATATATATATATATATATATATATATATATATATATGCGGAAAATCCACAGAGAAATATAAAATGAGGTGAACGTTTCGGCTTGTTAAAGCCTTTGTCAACAGTTGTATATATATATATATACAAGTCAAAGACTGACTTTGAGTCAGTCTGGTGTTGACAAAGGCTTTAACAAGCCGAAACGTTCACCTCATTTCATATTTCTCTGTGGATTTTCCGCATAAAATGATCAGTGTTTTGTGATCGTCAAATTGCATATATATATATATATATATATATATATATATATATATATATATTATTGTAGTTATGTGTATTGTAGGTTTTATTTGTTAAAAAAGAACTAACGATGAAAATAAATGTTTTTAATTTACTGGTGGGGGAGATATCTATAATACTGAATGAATGAATGAATGAATTATGTCTTTTCTGATGTTTGCTTTTTCCTATGAAAAAAACAAAACAAAAACAAACAAAACAAATATTTGATAATGTTCTTTCCTCTAAAATTAAAACATAAATACTTGTTTCCATATGTTTGGATGAAAAAAAAACATGAAATAATAATACGTTGTTGTTTCCAGATCTGAATAATAAGCAAACTCCCGATCTTAATAATTAAACTATCCAGTGTTTGGAAATAAAAATGGAACTTGCATATATTTTTTTTCTGTCAATTATCTTAGTTTCCCCCTCGACGAAAACGGGACTGGACCGCCCGTGAAGATGTTTTCTGTGAAACGGAATATAGAGAAAATGGGGACAATAATCTGGAGTAACTGATGAAAAAATATAACTCGAGTCTTTCTCATTTTATTTTTTATCTGATTATTGAAACCTTACCAAATGTAAAGACAAAACCCTTTATTTCAGATACACTTCTCAGCAGGAATTAAAAAAAAACAGATATATTGTATTTACATAAAAAAAACACGCACACGCACACATATACTAGTGCCATTAATTAAATACTCCAAAAAACGTTTATATGCCTTTCACCAGTGTATTTTTTTGGTTTCCAACTATTGAACATTCATCCTCGGTACCTCTCATAAGTAGAGACCCCCTTCTTGAGGCCCTAGACTCATCTTAAAGCAAAGCGACGAATCGTGCAAGAAAACAGGTTAGGATAGGGCACCAGTTCCTCAGGTACACCCTGGGTGGTGGTCCCCCCGGGACCCCAGGGGGGAATGGACCACCCCACCCCCGCCAGCCAGCCAGGAGCGCGCTGACTGTGCCCTAACCTAACCACCCAAAATAAGCGGGTTGATTGATCTGGCCCCCGAGAGTCAAGTCGGCATGGAAGTGCCCAACCGTTTCTGAAAAATTTTACCTCAATTTGTCTCCTTTTACACTACTAGGATGAACAGGTTAACGTGAGAGGCATCGACTCAATCCAGGTAATTAATCCTTGGCCCTTATCTAATTATATAACAAATGTTTCACCTGATATAGCTGTAATATATTAGGATTCCTGCTTTACAGCAAGTGTCCTTTGTCAGGTGTAGCAGGGAAAGCAGTACAGTTGCTTGCTACTCCAGTACAGAGGGTGGAGATGCTAGCTTCAACCACGAGGATTATTTGGTGTCATCATCCTTGTTTATACCTGGTGGACTAGAACTACTGTACAATAAGATAAGGCCTCTAAATTTATATTATTAATATATGTAATTCAATACTTTAGTTTGATTGACTGCATATAAAAAAATTAGTATAATACCCTCTAATGAGGGTATTATAGGGAGGGAGGAAAAAAGGAAAAGGGAGAATCGAAGCAAATTTTGGTTGTGGGAGATTCCCAGGTGAGGTATTTAGACAGAACGTTTTGTGCCAGAGATAGGGGGAACAGATTAAGGGTTTGCTATCCGGGAGCTGGAATTGGTGATATTGTTGGAAACATGAATGATATTATGACGGGAAATGGAAACAAACCCATTATTTGTATTAGTGCAGGGGGTAATGATGTTGGGCGAGTTAGAAGTGAGGAACTAATACAGAGATTCAGGACAGCCATTGAATTAGTTAGGAGCAAGGGAGGAATCCCGATCATATGTGGCATTCTTCCAAGAAAGGGAGTGGGAAATGAATGGATGTCGAGGGCAATTGGTGTCAATTGCTGGCTGGAAAGATATTGCAAATCAAATGCAATATCTTTCATAGACAACTGGGAACACTTCTATGGAAGAAATGAAATGTATGCTCGTGATGGGGTGCATCTATCGACAGCTGGGGTTGTTGCTGTTGCGAACTCGTTGGAAGAAGTGGTTAGAGGTGTTTGTTTGGGTTTAAACTGTTAGTAGATAGAGGTATGGGAATTGATTTGGAGGAAGGAGGTAATAAAAGTATGTGTTTGTGGGAGAAAGGAATTGGCAAAATGATCAGGGAAAGAGAAGGGCCTCAAAATAACAATTCACTTAGGGTATATTACACTAACAGTAGAAGTCTAAGAAATAAAATTAACGAATTAAATGCTCTTGTCTGCACAGAAAAAATAGATATTATTGCACTTACCGAAACGTGGATGAATGTAGAAAATAGAGAACTATTAGCTGAATATCAAATAAATGGATTTAAACTATTTCACACAGATAGATATATTAGACGAGGAGGTGGAGTAGCCATATATGTTAGGGATAATTTGAAATGTAGTCTCAAAGAGGGAATCAAAACTGAGCCACACACAGAAACTATTTGGATAGAATTAAACGAAAAAGCAAATAATATTATAATAGGAGTTATATATAGGCCACCAAATTTAGACAGAATGGAAGCAAAGCATCTATGGGATGAAATATCTAGGGCATCTAGATCTAACAGTATTTACGTCATGGGTGACTTTAATTTTAGTGGAATAAACTGGTTGAACAAAACAGGGAATAGTGAAGCAGAAGATTTTCTAGAATTAATTGACGATTGCTTTCTTACGCAACACATTAAGGAACCAACACGGGAAAATAATATTTTAGGTTCAGTGTTAACTAACAGGGAAACACAAATTAATGACATCGAAATCGGGAGTGAGCTAGGGAACAGTGATCACAAAGAAATCAGATTTAGCATAGAATGGAATAGACCTGTAGGAGAAAATTCTGTTAAAGTGCCAGATTTTTGAAAAGCTGATTTTAATAGCCTAAGAAATTCTTTGGGTCAAATTGATTGGAAAGTCTTGGGTATGGGGTGGGGGCCGGTCTTGGAGCGAGACATGAACCCAGCGATAGGTGACGTAAATGGGGATTTCGATGTGGATTCAATATATAACTTATTTAAGAATATTCTAAACAAAGCACAGGAACGTAGTATACCATACAAATTGAATAGATCGAATACTAATGACCCAAAGTGGATAACAAAGAATTTGAAGAACCTTATAGGAAAAATGAGAGCTTGGTACAAAAGGATTAAAAATGGGGAGGTCACTTTAGAACAGAAATTCGTACAACTGGTTAGAAATGTTAAAAAAGAGAGAAGGAAAGCAAAAAGAAACAATGAAGTTCGTATAGCAGGGCAAGCAAAGACAAATCCTAAAGGGTTTTTTCAGTTATATCGTACTAAGACTAGGGAAAGGATAGGTCCATTAAAAACTGAGACAGGTCAAATAACAGATAGTGATGAAGAGATGAGTAGTATTTTTAATAAATATTTTGTATCTGTATTTACTAAAGAGGAACTTAACAATATGCCTTCAGCCGAACAAGTCTATGTGGGTGGGGACGAGGACAGGTTGACGAGTTTAGCAGTTACCAGGGAGGATGTTCTTAAACAAATAGTAAAACTCAAACCAAACAAATCCCCAGGGCCGGATGAAATGTTTGCCAGGGTGCTTAAAGAATGCAAAGAGGAGCTTTGTGACCCACTGTCAACCATATTTAATAAATCAATAGAGTCAGGCAGAGTGCCAGAGTTTTGGAAAGTTGCTAATGTGATACCAGTTTTTAAGAAACGAGATAGATCACTTGCGTCTAACTATCGACCAATTAGCCTAACGTCTATTGTGGGAAAGTTACTCGAATCTATAATAGCAAATAAAATTCGTCTTCATCTTGAAAAACATAAATTAATAATTGAGTCGCAACATGGTTTTATAAATGGCCGTTCATGTTTAACAAATTTGTTATCTTTTTATTCTAGCATAGTTGAGGCAGTTGATAGTGGTAAGGATTGTGATGTTGTGTACCTTGACTTTAGCAAAGCTTTTGATACAGTGCCACATGAAAGACTGATTAAAAAGATAGAGGCTCATGGTATTGGGGGTGCTATATTAAACTGGATTAGGGCATGGCTATACCAAAGGAAACAGAGAGTTAGTATAAATGGAGTCAAGTCCATATTTAATAAATCAATAGAGTCAGGCAGAGTGCCAGAGTTTTGGAAAGTTGCTAATGTGTTACCAGTTTTTAAGAAAGGAGATAGATCACTTGCGTCTAACTATCGACCAATTAGCCTAACGTCTATTGTGGGAAAGTTACTCGAATCTATAATAGCAAATAAAATTCGTCTTCATCTTGAAAAACATAAATTAATAATTGAGTCGCAACATGGTTTTATAAATGGCCGTTCATGTTTAACAAATTTGTTATATTTTTATTCTAGCATTGTTGAGGCAGTTGATAGTGGTAAGGATTGCGATGTTGTATACCTTGACTTTAGCAAAGCTTTTGATACAGTGCCACATGAAAGACTGATTAAAAAAATAGAGTCTCATGGTATTGGGGGTGCTATATTAAGCTGGATTAGGGCATGACTATACCAAAGGAAACAGAGAGTTAGTATAAATGGAATCAAGTCAGAGTGGGAAAATGTTGTAAGTGGAGTGCCTCAAGGCTCTGTCCTGGGACCTCTGTTGTTTATAATATATATAAATGATTTAGATTCAGGTTTGAGTAGCAACATTTGCAAATTTGCCGATGATACGAAAATCGGTAGGGAAATTAATTCGGAGGAGGACTCACTATCACTTCAAGTTGATCTAGATAGGGTTTTGAAATGGTCAAAGGATTGGCAGATGCAGTTTAATGCTTATAAATGTAAAGTTCTGAGGTTAGGTAATGATGATAGAGTTACAAGATACGAGCTAGATGGTGTTGTGATTGCGAAGTCGGATTGCGAAAGGGATCTGGGAGTTATGATTAGTAAGAATTTAAAACAAAAGGATCAATGCATAAATGTTCGTAATAAGGCAAATCGGACACTTGGATTTATTAATCGCAGCGTTAGTAACAAGACACCTGGTGTGGTTCTCAAGCTATATCTTGCTCTAGTTAGGCCCCATTTAGATTATGCAGTTCAGTTTTGGTCGCCATATTATAGAATGGATATAAATTCACTTGAACGTGTCCAGCGTAGGATGACTAAGTTAATTCCCCAAATTAGAAATCTTTCATATGAAGAAAGATTAACAAAGCTTAAGTTGCATTCACTGGAAAGGCGAAGAGTTAGGGGTGACATGATAGAGGTTTACAAGTGGATGAATGGACATAACCGGGGGGATGTTAATAGGGTATTAAAAGTATCAACACAGGACAGAACACGAAACAATGGATATAAATTGGATAAGTTTAGATTTAGGAAAGACTTGGGTAAATACTGGTTCAGTAACAGGGTTGTTGATTTGTGGAACCAATTGCCGCGTAACATTGTGGAGGTGGGGTCCCTCGATTGTTTCAAGCACGGGTTGGACGGTTTGAGTTGCGAAAGACAGGGGCCTTAAGAAGACTTTGATAAAGCCGCCTTCAAACGCCATAGCAACTTCAAATTCATTTGACGTTTTGGAGGACGAGTGCTGTGGAGAGACTGTGGATCGCGCAAAAGGGAAAGCAACGAAGAGAAAGGAAGCGCAGGCCCCTCAGAAAGTAAAGGAAGTACCTAAGCAAACATTAGTTGTGGGAGATTCCCAGATAAGGTATTTGGATAGAACGTTTTGTGCTAGAGATAGGGGGAACAGGTTAAGGGTTTGCTATCCCGGAGCTGGCATTGGTGATATTATAAACAACATGAATGATATTATGGCTGGTAATGGGAACAATCCCATTATTTGCATTAGCGTGGGAGGAAATGATGTTGGTCGAATCAGGAGTGAGGAACTGATTCAGAGGTATAAAACAGCCATAGAGTTAGTTAGGAGCAAGGGAGGAATCCCGATCATATGTGGCATTCTTCCAAGAAAGGGAGTGGGAAATGAATGGATATCGAGGGCACTTGGTGTCAATTGCCGGCTGGAAAGATATTGCAAATCAAATGCAATATCTTTCATAGACAACTGGGAACACTTCTATGGAAGAAATGAAATGTATGCTCGTGATGGGGTGCATCTATCGAGAGCTGGGGTTGTTGCTGTTGCGAACTCGCTAGAAGAAGTGGTTAGAGGTGTTTGTTTGGGTTTAAACTGTTAGTAGATAGAGGTATGGGAATTGATTTGGAGGAAGGAGGTAATAAAAGTATGTGTTTGTGGGAGAAAGGAATTGGCAAAACGATCAGGGAAAGAGAAGGTCCGCAAAATAACAATTCACTTAGGGTATACTACACTAACAGTAGAAGTCTAAGAAATAAAATTAACGAATTAAATGCTCTTGTCTGCACAGAAAAAATAGATATTATTGCACTTACCGAAACGTGGATTAATGTAGAAAATAGAGAACTATTAGCTGAATATCAAATATATGGATTTAAACTATTTCACACAGATAGATATATTAGACGAGGAGGTGGAGTAGCCATATATGTTAGGGGCAATTTGAAATGTAGTCTCAAAGAGGGAATCAAAACAGAGCCACACACAGAAACTATTTGGATTGAATTAAACGAAAAAGCTAATAATATTATAATAGGAGTAATATATAGGCCACCAAATTTAGACAGAATGGAAGCAAAGCATCTATGGGATGAAATATCTAGAGCATCTAGATCTAACAGTATTTATGTCATGGGTGACTTTAATTTTAGCGGAATAAACTGGTTGAACAAAACAGGGAATAGTGAAGCAAAAGATTTTCTAGAATTAATTGACGATTGCTTTCTTACGCAACACATTAAGGAACCAACACGGGAAAATAATATTTTAGATTTAGTGTTAACTAACAGGGAAACGCAAATTAATGACATCGAAATAGGGAGTGAGCTAGGGAGCAGTGATCACAAAGAAATCAGATTTAGCATAGAATGGAATAGACCAGTAGGAGAAAATTCTGTTAAAGTGCCAGATTTTTGAAAAGCTGATTTTAATAGCCTAAGAAATTTTTTGGGTCAAATTGATTGGAAAGTCTTGGGTATGGGGTGTGGGCCGGTCTTGGAGCGAGACATGAACCCAGCGATAGGTGACTTAAATGGGGATTTCGATGTGGATTCAATATATATCTTATTTAAGAATATTCTAAACAAAGCACAGGAACGTAGTATACCATACAAATTGAATAGATCGTATACTAATGACCCAAAGTGGATAACAAAGAATTTGAAGAACCTTATAGGTAAAAAGAGAGCTTGGTACAAAAGGATTAAAAATGGGGAGGTCACTTTAGAACAGGAATTCGTACAACTGGTTAGAAATGTTAAAAAAGAGATAAGGAAAGCAAAAAGAAACTATGAAGTTCGCATAGCAGGGCAAGCAAAGACAAATCCTAAAGGGTTTTTTCAGTTATATCGTACTAAGACTAGGGAAAGGATAGGTCCATTAAAAACTGAGACAGGTCAAATAACAGATAGTGATGAAGAGATGAGTAGTATTTTTAATAAATATTTTGTATCTGTATTTACTAAAGAGGAACTTAACAATATGCCTTCAGCCGAACAAGTCTATGTGGGTGGGGACGAGGACAGGTTGACGAGTTTAGCAGTTACCAGGGAGGATGTTCTTAAACAAATAGTAAAACTCAAACCAAACAAATCCCCAGGGCCGGATGAAGTGTTTGCTAGGGTGCTTAAAGAATGCAAAGAGGAGCTTTGTGACCCACTGTCAACCATATTTAATAAATCAATAGAGTCAGGCAGAGTGCCAGAGTTTTGGAAAGTTGCTAATGTGATACCAGTTTTTAAGAAAGGAGATAGATCACTTGCGTCTAACTATCGACCAATTAGCCTAACGTCTATTGTGGGAAAGTTACTCGAATCTATAATAGCAAATAAAATTCGTCTTCATCTTGAAAAACATAAATTAATAATTGAGTCGCAACATGGTTTTATAAATGGCCGTTCATGTTTAACAAATTTGTTATCTTTTTATTCTAGCATTGTTGAGGCAGTTGATAGTGGTAAGGATTGCGATGTTGTATACCTTGACTTTAGCAAAGCTTTTGATACAGTGCCACATGAAAGACTGATTAAAAAAATAGAGTCTCATGGTATTGGGGGTGCTATATTAAGCTGGATTAGGGCATGGCTATACCAAAGGAAACAGAGAGTTAGTATAAATGGAATCAAGTCAGAGTGGGAAAATGTTGTAAGTGGAGTGCCTCAAGGCTCTGTCCTGGGACCTCTGTTGTTTATAATATATATAAATGATTTAGATTCAGGTTTGAGTAGCAACATTTGCAAATTTGCCGATGATACGAAAATCGGTAGGGAAATTAATTCGGAGGAGGACTCACTATCACTTCAAGTTGATCTAGATAGGGTTTTGAAATGGTCAAAGGATTGGCAGATGCAGTTTAATGCTGATAAATGTAAAGTTCTGAGGTTAGGCAATGATGATAGAGTTACAAGATACGAGCTAGATGGTGTTGTGATTGCGAAGTCGGATTGCGAAAGGGATCTGGGAGTTATGATTAGTAAGAATTTAAAACAAAAGGATCAATGCATAAATGTTCGTAATAAGGCAAATCGGACACTTGGATTTATTAATCGCAGCGTTAGTAACAAGACACCTGGTGTGGTTCTCAAGCTATATCTTGCTCTAGTTAGGCCCCATTTAGATTATGCAGTTCAGTTTTGGTCGCCATATTATAGAATGGATATAAATTCACTTGAACGTGTCCAGCGTAGGATGACTAAGTTAATTCCCCAAATTAGAAATCTTTCATATGAAGAAAGATTAACAAAGCTTAAGTTGCATTCACTGGAAAGGCGAAGAGTTAGAGGCGACATGATAGAGGTTTACAAGTGGGTGAATGGACATAACAAGGGGGATATTAATAGGGTATTAAAAGTATCAACACAGGACAGAACACGAAACAATGGGTATAAATTGGATAAGTTTAGATTTAGGAAAGACTTGGGTAAATACTGGTTCAGTAACAGGGTTGTAGATTTGTGGAACCAATTGCCGCGTAACGTGGTGGAGGTGGGGTCCCTCGATTGTTTCAAGCGCGGGTTGGACAAGTATATGAGTGGGATTGGGTGGTTATAGAATAGGAGCTGCCTCGTATGGGCCAATAGGCCTTCTGCAGTTACCTTTGTTCTTATGTTCTTATGTTAGGTAATGATGATAGAGTTACAAGATACGAGCTAGATGGTGTTGTGATTGCGAAGTCGGATTGCGAAAGGGATCTGGGAGTTATGATTAGTAAGAATTTAAAACAAAAGGATCAATGCATAAATGTTCGTAATAAGGCAAATCGGGCACTTGGATTTATTAATCGCAGCGTTAGTAACAAGACACCTGGTGTGGTTCTCAAGCTATATCTTGCTCTAGTTAGGCCCCATTTAGATTATGCAGTTCAGTTTTGGTCGCCATATTATAGAATGGATATAAATTCACTTGAACGTGTCCAGCGTAGGATGACTAAGTTAATTCCCCAAATTAGAAATCTTTCATATGAAGAAAGATTAACAAAGCTTAAGTTGCATTCACTGGAAAGGCGAAGAGTTAGGGGTGACATGATAGAGGTTTACAAGTGGATGAATGGACATAACCGGGGGGATATTAATAGGGTATTAAAAGTATCAACACAGGACAGAACACGAAACAATGGATATAAATTGGATAAGTTTAGATTTAGGAAAGACTTGGGTAAATACTGGTTCAGTAACAGGGTTGTTGATTTGTGGAACCAATTGCCGCGTAACATTGTGGAGGTGGGGTCCCTCGATTGTTTCAAGCACGGGTTGGACATGTATATGAGTGGGATTGGGTGGTTATAGAATAGGAGCTGCCTCGTATGGGCCAATAGGCCTTCTGCAGTTACCTTTGTTCTTATGTTCTTATGTTCTTATGGACAAGTATATGAGTGGGATTGGGTGGTTATAGAATAGGAGCTGCCTCGTATGGGCCAATAGGCCTTCTGCAGTTACCTTTGTTCTTATGTTCTTATGTTCTTAAGTCAGAGTGGGAAAATGTTGTAAGTGGCTCTGTCCTGGGACCTCTGTTGTTTATAATATATATAAATGATTTAGATTCAGGTTTGAGTAGCAACATTTGCAAATTTGCCGATGATACGAAAATCGGTA